>NC_022018.1:25930717-25952752 GCF_000317375.1 Microtus ochrogaster
TTATATTAATATATAAGAGTTAACCAATAAGAAGCTAGAGCAAATGGGCCAAGCAGTGATTTAATAAATACAATTTCTTTGCGATTATTTAGGAGCTGGGCAGCCGAGGACCAAAAAGCGGCCTCCTCCAACAGTAGGAAACAATACTATACTGTTTACTTTTAAAAATTACTAAGTATGTATAAAAAAAGAAAAAAATAAATTAAGTGTATTAAATGCAAAAAAATAAAATTAATACTGAACATTAAAAAAATTACTAAGTAAAATTTATTTTGATAATAAGTTCTCCACATACACTCACAATGTGCCAAAAGCTTTGATGACCATAGGGATTTCTATTTAACTGGCTGTTGGTGGGCACATATACAATTCCAAACACATCACATTCTACCCACTGAATACATACAGTGTTTTATATGTCAATTCTATCTTAATAAGCTGCTTATGTAAGCACATGCAAATATACATATGGAAGAATGTGACTAATTTTATCCCCAAAGAAGTTAGTATAGAATGTATTTAGAAAAACAATAAGTAATAATGAAAACAGAAATCCATGATCTAGATATCATTTTCAAAGGTTTATTTTTGAGAGTTACTTATTTATTTATGTATATATGCATGTATATGTGTGCATGTGTGTGTATGTGTGTATGTGTGTGTATACGTGCATATGCATTAGATGTGTTTGGGTGATTATGAAGTCCAGAAGAGGTGTTGCATCTCCTGGAGTTGGAGTTGCTGGTGTTTGTGAGGGGGAGTTGGTGTTGGTGAGTTGAGTTGCTGGTGTTTATGGATGGAAGTTGCTGGTGTTGGTGAGTGTAGTTGCTGGTGTTTGTGGGTGGAGTTGCTGGTGTTGGTGGGTGGAGTTGCTGGTGTTTGTGACCAGTGGTTGTTGGGAACCGAATTTCTTTCCTCTGAAAGAGCCGCAAGTGCTTTTAACAACCAAACCATCTTTCCAGCTTCCTTAAGCTTTGAGGTTATACAAAATTGGACGGGAGCTGCCATTACTTCCACAGTGCTTTTCCTAGTTGCAAGTTTGGGAAATTCTCTGTGCATGATCGATGGTGTCATAACTAGGTACTTTTAGTAACTTGCAAATGTTTCTACAGTGTGAAGAGAAACTAAAGTAACTTTGTAATGTTCAGCTATTTTTCTTTTACAAAGTTGTTTCTGAGACAAAACTCAGCTGATCTTCTCATCCAGATCTTTTCTTTGAGTCATGGCTCCTACCGCCAGTACTACCTTATCACCCTTTACCTGGTCTGCTGCTCAGCTGTAGTAGCATAAGTCACTAGATCCTCCCCTCCTCAGAAGTACACAGGATTCAGCAGTGGTCATCTCCACACGACCTTCAACCTGCAACAGTATATAACAAGATGATGCCACTCTCCTTGCCCATGTTGACACATATCTCTGAAGGAAAACATCAGCCGAGAGCACAGCCTCAAAAGTCACTGTGTTTTGTCCTGAAGCCAAGAAGCCCACAATATCATTTTCTAAAACCATTAACTCCTGAGCTCATTTTGCTATCTAAAGAAAAAAATTATAATAAAACTGCTAGAATTATAAAATTCCTGAAAATAACTATGACAACTTAGTTTTCACAAGGCAAGTTCCAGTTTGTCTCCAGTTTTATCAATTCTTTTACAATAAGAGCAAATGCAATGTTATGTATCGGAGATAGGTCTTTGGACCTCTTTTATTTTTCTTTTTAAAAAAGCAGTTGCTTTTCTACTGAAACTTGAGTTGATAATTTTAAAATTGCATTAATAGATATTCAGTTCTTTGTAAAACTGTCCATATCCATGAGTAAAATATATTTAGTTGACCTATGTAATATTGATTCAGTAATATTTTGTTTTCATAATTTATTCTCTTCTTTTCATTTGTGTTTTCAACGTATTTGATCACAAATAACAATCTACAATAATATTACTACATACCCAGATTTAAAGACTTCTGTTACAAGCTTAAATCTACCTTCTTTTTGACTTCAATTAAAACACTTATTTATTCATGAACTGTGGGAAGGATGTGCCTGACACAGTGCTCAAAGCAGATGTCAAAGGGCAGCACAAGGTGGTTAACTCTAGCCTTTCTTTTTTATGTGCTCTGGGGATTGAATCAGGGCAACAGCTTCGCAGCAGACAAGGGCCCTTATCCCCTGCTCCATCTAACTGGCCATCTTTGCTTTCTTTAATATTCTTCTTACAGATATCATATCTTACATCACCATTTTTACCCTTAACTTTACAATTTTTACACCAATCCTTTTACTTTTGTAGTCAAAACAAAATGAGTATTTTTTAATTATTAAGCATATCTCCAAATTGGCATTCAAACATTAAGTTAGGTAATTGTCATGTATATAGCCATTTGCTAGAATTTACCAATAAAACTCATTCTTCTTGCTCAGAAGCACCATTTACATGCAGGAGTCACTAATAAGCTGCTTTTTCGAGATGTTGGACAGGGCTCATTTGTACATCTTAACTTACCTGGAGATGCTGTTATAATGATAACAAAGGACAAAGGGGATAAAGTTAGTGTAGGAGATTAATGGGTTTTATAAGTAGTATTCTAGGAGTAAATGAAAAGCACACATTTACATACAAAGAGAAAGAGAAGGGGGCCATTAAAACATAGTTTAGCATGTGGCGATGGTTCAGGAATGTTCTTTCCATGCAAGCATGAAATTGTAAGTTCAGTCCCCAAAACCACACAAAAAACAAACAAACAAACAACTATAATTCAAGCATTTTGGAGAGGCAGAAGCAAGCAGATCTTAGTGAGTTCAATTTGAGACCTTGCTCACTATGTCCAGTGACTGAGGGAGATCTGTAGTCTCTGGCACACAAATGTGTGTAAACACACACTGGTGCACAATACTCCCCTTCCCCCAAACGCAAAGAAGAGTCTTCAAAAATAAAAGTAGACTCACAAACAAAGTCTTCACACATATAATAAAAAATAAGTGTGAGGAAATAATATGGAGCCCAATACTACAAGGTGAAATCTGAGAACTGTAGTTCACTCTTCCCCCCCCAGGAAAGTCAGCAATTGACTGCCAGGAATTTGAAGAAGAAATGGATTGGATCACATTGTCGATGAAATGAATATTAACCAGAGCAAAATGATATTAGTTGGATGAACTGAAAAGTTTGCTTTTTTTTAAAGTTTAATTTTATCTTTATTTATGTTTTCAAGTGTCTGTTTGTATGTGTTATAATTGTATGGGTGCTCACAGAGCCCTGAATCCAATTCCCTGAAAGCTGGAGTTACAGGTAGCTCTGGGCTTCTTGGCATGAGTATTAGGAACTGATATGGGGGTCCTCTAAAAGTGATCCAAACCACTGAGCGTCTCTCCAGAGCTCTGCAGTGGAAGAGCTTAGGCATGCTACTGGGAGCATATCCCAGACAGGTCAGTGGTGTCCCCTGTTAAGTTATCATGCATTGCACAGTAAAGGGAAAGCTAACCGTGTAAGAAGTGAAGGTCTGTGCTGAGATTTTACACAGGAAAACTTAGGATAATTTCAGTATAGAATGTGCCTTGAAATGGTAATAGAAATAAATGTCAATGATTGTTTTGCTTCACTAGGAAAGGCTCACCCAGTCTTAGGATAGTAGTTGATAGTGTGATCTCGAAATGTCTGTAGATACGAATGCAGCAAACCACTGTCTATTAGTTCTCATGCACAATCACTGCGATTTTCATACACACGCATTTTATTCAAAGCAAGAAAAAGCAATCTAAATATATAAATGCCACATATATCATATAGAACATACATTATACATTATAGACTGAAAATGGATTCTGAGTAACTGTATATGTATTAATGCTTTATCTGCATGTATGTCTAATAATCACATACATGCCTGGTACACATGTAGGTTAAAAAGGGGCATCAGATCTTCTGGAACTGGAGATACGGAAGGCTGTGAGCTGCCTTGTGAGTTCTGGAAGTGCAACACGTGTTCTTAACTGCTAAGTCATCTCTCTAACCCCAACTTTAAACTCAGGTTCTTCTGTAAAGTGGGATAAATGGCAATCCCTGTTCTCACCCCAGGCTTCACAAATAAGTGAGTTACCACATACAAACCATTTGAGCAATAGCTTCCATAGTATAACTGCTTACTAAGTGTTAAATGCTGTTGTTTGGACAATAAAATTGCATCAGAAGAGATGGTTCAGGACATGAGCACCTGCTATATCAACACAAAGGCCTGAAGTCAGATCTCAGCTTCCAGGCAAGAAGATAAGTATGGCCTCTTAGCCCAGTTTTGTGGAGAATGGAGACTGGAGAATCACTGGAGATTGCTGACTGCATGTATGGCTTCAAGCTAAGTGAGCATCAGCAGCCTCCCTCCTCTGCCTTAGTCAGATTCATTTATACAACACATCACATGATGTGTGTGTGTGTGTGTGTGTGTGTGTGTGTGTGTGTGTGTGTAAGGACAACTGTCATTGGGTAATTTCACTTTTCCAACCATGTGAGTTCCAGGATCCCTCTAAGGTTGTCAGACTTGAAGAAAAGCACTTTAGCTGCTGAACCCACCTCACTGGTTCATAAAAGAAAACTTTAAAGTATACAGAGAAATATATTGGGAATGGCTGAAACTTTTTGCTTATAGAGCACAGGCTTATGGGTATCATTAGGCTATGTGACTTTACCTTTTTTAGTTTAAAACTTTTCACTGAAGTATTCAATTTAAAACAAATAGATGTATCAGTAAAATGGCCTCCTTGATAGTTTGATTTTTGTGTGGATTTCTTGATTGTGAACATAGTAGGCACTGAGCAAACCCTGGTGAGACAGCCGACTATGCAGAAATACATAGAATCTTAATGACCTATTTCACTAATTGACCACTGACTTTGAAAAGACATTTCCACCTATGGAGAAAGATGAGATTAGTGAAATTTGTATACTATAACAATAACGTGTTTTCTTTTTCATCTCAACCATCAAAACATTGTCTAGGAGTAATGAAAATATTGGCTCTCTTCAGTCAACACATTTTGTTCTGTTTCTGTGTTGAAATTCCCCAGCAGATTTCTTATAACTCTTAGAAATCCTTCTGAGAAAGAAGTGGAGTCCGTGATTGGCAGCTTGGGAGTTCTCCCAAAACCTGGCTCTGGGCTCCTAGTTTATCATTGTGTCACTCATCAGTGTCTGCTCAGGATTGGGAAACGACAGTGATCACTCCTTGGACTATTCATCTTTTAACACAAGAGTGAAGCTGTAGAACAGACTTTCCTATAAGAATCACTGAGGGAAATATTGCCTCTATTGTCTCTCACCGAATTATCTACAAGTTATATGAACAATCTAAGATCTAGTATCTCCTTTTTATATTATTAGTGAAGATATACATAGGAGATTTGCTATAAAATTACATTGTGATACTTGCATCACAGTACAGGAAAACTGGAAACTCCCAAGTGGAAGAGTGTCCTGTCATTTAGAGAAGGCTGGGAGGCAATGCTAATCACTATTGCGCTAATGGAGTAGTAAGCATTTTAGAGGTAGTTTGTTTGTTCTGCTGGCTTGCTTGCCTGTTTTCTTTGCAATAAATTTGGAAGGTGGTTCTTTGGGGGAGGGGATGACAGTGGTGGCAGGCAGCTACGGAGGGGTGGGGAGGTGAGAGGATTGGGGTACATGATGTAAAATTCCCAAAGAATCTATATAGAAAATAATCACAATTATCAAACACTGTCACATGTAGAATATTTAACATAGCATCAGGCCACACTAACCATGCGATAAAAAGTATGTTTGAGGTTGATATTTGAAAGTTTTAGCAAACTTGTTTACATTGCTAATATTAAATGTTTGATTGTATACAGTAATTTTCTCCAGGAAAACAAAAATTTGTTATTAGATAAGATTGGGAAGAAAATATTGAACATGAACTAAAAGTGTGTTGTTGCATATCTAGTGGTTCTTGTGCTATAAAATAAACTTAGGAAATAAACAGTGTGTGTGTGTGTGTGTGTGTGTGTGTATTTGTGTGTGTGTCTGTGGTATTGTCAGATTTCCATGTGCCCAGACAGCACCTTAATGAAATGCATCTTTGAAAATGGCAGCTTGTAGACAGTATTTGTTGAGATAAAGTAACCCGTGCCAGCAGCCTTAATCAGGATGTATTTTAAGGGAAGGTCTGGAAGAATAATTTTAAGAGATAAAATGGGGGAAAAAAGTGCATTAAAAAAATCACAGCACGCTGCTTCTCTCGTCCTTACGAGAAGAGAAATTCACTGCTGTATGTTAACTGTATCTTAGATTCTTTTCCTGAATGATACCCTGGCTGTTGCTGCAAAACCCTTCAAATCAAACTTTAACGATTTACACCCCCACCCCCGCAATGGAAATAACAACTCTCTTCCTGGGGGTCGAAGAGAGGAGTGCAACTATAAAAGCTATCTTCAAAATGAACGTTTTATTTATGCTCCTTTTCTTGAGCCCAGGAAAGGGTGGAAGTGTTGAAAACTCTTCAGGACTTTGTGCCATCTGCCCAGATTTCATATGTTCCCTCGTATGAGTTGGAACAAAGAGGTGGGCTGGATGGAATTAAAGAATGTATGTATATATATATATAAAAGAAAGTGGTGATCAAAAGCTGCTGATAAGGGAAGCCAGTATGCTCCCGGGTGATGTGTGTATTCAGCTCCAGGCTGACTCCTCTTATGCTAATACAGCCAATTTCCTCTTTTATTTCATTTCTGGAGCCTGAATCTACGATCTCTGATAAGGTTCCCAAGGATACCGCCTTCACTCACAAATGGGGAGGTGGAAGGGGGAGTTCGTGATGGAGATGTGTAACTCAGTGAGAGCACTAGAGGATGAATAATTTAAAAGTCCGCCCGGAGATTTGAGGCAAAATGCAGAGATAAGAGACACCAGAGGGTGTTCTCTGTTTATTCAGAGCTTCATCTTCCAATGACAGCTGACCTCCAAGGTCAAGGGCATGATGGGAAATAGAACTGACAGTGGGGAAGGTAGTGCAATCCACAAGAAAGTAATGATTTACTTTGTGTCAAATGACACATTGATCCTTTTTTTTTTTTTTTAACTACTCCTTTCTGTGTGCGGTTCTTCCTCAATGGAAAACCTGTGATTGGGGGCAAGTTTGCATAAGTCATAATCTATTCCCATGATTGAGAATTCCCCACAAGCTTTTTCTTAGCAACTTGATCTTGGCATTTTTTTTCATAATATTTTTCTTAAGGAAATAAAGGTCAGAACACATTGTGACTGAGCACCGGAAGTGTGCGTGACTTCAGACCCCGAGGTATCTGGTTGAAAGGTACAGAAGTCTTCAGTTTCTCTAAGCAAAGGCTTTAGGCTGCTTCGGCTTCCTGTCTTTAAAACTGTACCAAGAAAGCACCGCATTTGCCCCTCATTAAATTTTTCTGGAGCCTTCTCTAACCTCATTTACAGCAAAACCCTAAATTGCATACGTTTACTCTAATCAAATCTTTGTGTGTTCACTGGTTGAATGTCTCAATCCTGGAACATAACTCTTTGCCTCAGAGAATTCGAAGCCATTTGTCGGGCAGAGAAGCATGTTGTTCGTTTTAAGAACTTACAAATTCTGACAGTAAGACCTACACCTAGAATAGCTTTGGTTCCCGTGATCAAAACCTTCTGCTGGATCGATCCTATTTGTTTCAATAGAGGATAACCATGACCTCTGCAGAGAGAGAGAGGCAATGTCAAATGCTTCTCAACGCTGGTTTACATTTCCCTCATCTTAAACTGCTGTTTCTGCTTTCCTCTGTCTGAATGTTCGCCCTGTTTTCATTCCTTAGCAATCATACCTTTTATCTTTCTTTAGATAAACATGAAAACATACGAAGGTCACTGCCGGGTGAAAGGTAAGATGTGCGTGACGGGCACCCAGCCGGACCCAGGCCATTTCTCCCTCCTCTCTTCCTTGACAAACACTTCTTGCCAGTTTCAGTCGAGTGAGACGCTTTAGAAGCATGATTCACAAGCCTGCCACTCAGAGTGCCCGTACAGGTTGTCCCCCAAGATCCGGTTCCCGTGGCGCCAGCCTGCTTGGGTTTTAGCAGAGGCTTGCACACTCCGTTCCTTCTTCCTCCCCCACCCAGTGTTCCCATTCTTATATTTATAATTCGTTGAAGCAAATATAAAGTACATTGCATTTATACTTTGCTGAGTGCACATTTTGTCCAGATTTAAAACAAAATCACCCTGCTGCTATTGGTCTAGCCTTTGTTTATTATTTTAAAATGTTTTCTTTTCCTCCGAGTAGTAGAAGAATGGGAGAGGGATGAGGGATGGAGGGAGGGGAGAGAGAGGGAGGGAGGGAGGGAGAGAGAGAGAGAGAGAGAGAGAGAGAGAGAGAGAGAGAGAATATGAAACCCAAAGTTTGTAAGTCAAAACTATCAGGTGACTGTTAAAAATAAATAAAAGCCTAACTCTTGGGTAGTAATGAAATGTGCTATTACTATAACTTTCTTTAATTACTCAGAAATTAGACAGTTTAGTTCTAACACTGAAGACTGTTTCCAAAACAACACTCTGCCCTTCTGACTGATTGTTACTGGGAACAATGACTAGTGCCATACAAGTTACCTCCTTCATAAAAACTGCAGTTTAACTTGTTTTTATATTGCTATTAATTTCCTTATCCCGAGAATGATATCAAACCAATGAGAAGTGTGCTTATTTGATTAATTGATGTCTACTTAATTTTGCTTTTGGATGTAAAGCTCAATATCAAAATAGGCCGAATGACTATCACATACCTATGTGACAAGAACATTGATTTTCAGAGAAATTACATACTTCAATTGTTGTCCATCCAAGGACGCACATCTCTTCCTTTTTCTCCAAAATTACTATTGCATATAATTTCTTTAATTTTTATACTTCCTTTCCATCCCCAACATTTTCAGATTATTTTTGCTAATGTAAAGAAATATAAATTACCCATCATCACTTGTGGCAATATATAAATGGGACAGAAAACACCCATGTTCTTTGACCTAAAAAAACTCCAAACTTTGGAATACACACACACACACACACACACACACACACACACACGCATATATATTTATATATTTACATATTGAAGGGTTAACTTCAAGATGCAACTTTACCCTAATCAAATCTTTATGTTTCCACTATTTAGGTGCAGAGAGATTAGGAACTCCTAATTCAAAATAATTCAGTGAGAAAAATAAAATAAAATGATATTGATGTAGTTAAAGAAAATCCTATGGCAAAGCATTGTAATGTCTTCTGCATGGAATAACTCAGTTCACAAAGATGAATTGTAATATTGGACATCTAGAGAAAGTTGAGTCCATGAACATTATTTGAAACTTCAGATGCCCTGGAGCAGTTTCCCTAAGGTCACTATGATAAGGTAAGAAGAACTAGCTTCTTCCCTGGCTAATACCAGCTTTGACGATGAAGAGCTATAGGCGTGCATAGGAGGCCTTCAGACCTTCCTTTCTACTCCAGAGTCTCTTTGAATATGGAAATGGGCACACTTTTCTACAATGACCTTTTCTTGAAATGTCTATTCAGAGCCCATCTGATCTGATTACCTATGTGTGACTCCAATCTTTACCCCCTCATCTTCAGTCTCAAGACAGTGATTGCAGAAGCATGATAAGACAGGATTTTCTACCACAGTGCATTTTTCCCAGTAGAAGAAGAACAAGCCTTACAGAGCCCGTAAATTCATTTGTGGTGTGCTTTGGGTAGATCTTATTTTAAAATAATGAAAGTAAAGCATGTGATCAAGCAAGGGGCCAGTATTCTCTCCTGGAGATGTGTCTACATACATGTATACACCCGTGTGTTCTGATCACATGATGCCACGCTTCAGACCTGAGTTCAGACTTACTTAGTGTTATGACTTGATGAATAGAAGATTTTCGGCATCCAGGGAATGTAAAGATTGTAAGAACCGGAGGAGAGGAAGAGCATCATGGAAAGAGGCCTTCTTGAATCCAAGAATGGTGCCGCGGTTAAGAGCTCTGGTTGCTCTTTCAGGGGACCCGGGTTCAATTCTCAGTACCCATATGGAAGCTCACAATTGTCTATAACTCAAGTATCAGGAAACCTAGCACTCACATGGCATATAGACACACATATAGGCAGAACACACCCTCACATAAAATAAAAATATAGGTTAAAATATTTTTTTTTAAAAAAAAGAAAAGAAATCTTCTGGTTAAGATATGGCTGAAATAATGAACACGTATCAGCTATCGATCCCAGAATATGATAGGAATTTTTACAAAGAGTAATTTTACTGATTTCTTTCTGCCTGTGTTGTAGTAAAGATGTAGATAGTAAGTCCAGGAGACCCACAGCCAATTGGCTCTGTCCTGTAGAGATCACCATGCTCAGGTCTGCTTCTCTGCTTTGATGTCCTAGACTGAAATAATCCACGTAAAAACGGAAGTCTGGAGGTAGTTTCCCATTTAAGACTGTATCTTAGCTTTAGTTTCATAAGTAGGAAACTTACTTTATCTTAGAGTTTACTTTTCAAGGCTATTTTTCCTTGTCAAATGTTTAGCACTTTTAAAATAGCATATCTGTTGAAAATTTTATAGTTCACTATTGATATGAATGCACATCAATGACATATTATAAAGTGGTATTGTAAGGTAATACTGCATGTAACTTTATGTTATGAATTATACAAAATTTACTATTGAACTGGTAGACTAATTAATTTCTTTGATACAGTCAATGAAAATAGTCCTCACAACTTTATTTTCCTTCATTGTCATCTGTACATGTACATGATAGTTATATCATCCATGGTAAAGTCAGTGAATCTAGAAAATAATGCACAATATTAAAATATTGTGTTTTGATTCTTATGTTTTAGCTGATTCCCATTCATTTCAACTCTTGTATTTATTTCTCAGGTCTCATTTGGCATAGAAAAAAGGTATTTTTATTTAAGGTAATAATTTTCTTTCAGGTTTGACTAACTTAATTTAACTAGTATTTTTGTAATATGAAATCTTAAAGCAAAGAGATTGCACATACTTTTTAATTTCATTGCATAAAATCCTCAAAATAACTTAACTTACTCCAAATGCAAAAATCTATACCACATTTTTTCAGAATGAAGTTTGAAGTTTTGTAATTTAAGTCAAGTTATTAACTAAAACAATGGCTTAGCTTTCATTGAAGAGATGTTTCCAATCTTAATCTTTCCCCTCATATTTGGGATAACATGACTCTGGATAAATGTTTTTAATCAGCCTTTAAAAATTAAATGTAGGTGTGTATACTTTAACCATTTTTTTTTGATAATGCATTTTTCCCTTCTACTTGTGAAGCCAACAAGGCCAGGCCCTTAATTTGAGTGACCCATAATCTTGGTTGAACCAATTTCTATTTGATGCTGTATTTCTTGTTATATGAGTCCCATGATTGTCACTAATATTATATTTTAACGGTAGAAAGTACCTTGGTTGGTAAAGGTTTACAGCTGGGCACTTTTATTTTGAGGTCTTTTCAATTACCAAGCAAAAAGAATGACCCTCATGGTGGGTCTTCTGTGGCCACCACTCATGTTTTGCATCAGCCCTCTGTCTCACGAGCTCACCTGTGTTTCACACTCATGTTCATATGTCTTGGCCTACACACCTTTGCACACACAGATCTCAAACACTTAAATAATGTGCAGGCTGGTGGTGGGGTCTTAGGACTTGTCTGTTTTCTTGTTATCAGTAAAAACATTTATTATTGGATTTTGGAAAGTTGTAAATTTAGTGTGGAGTTCACTGGTGATAGCAATACTACTCACTTCTATATTATTTTAACACATTTTCAAACCTATCCTTCAGAGAAAGCAGAAAGTGGTTTGCAAATCTGTGTCCTAGTGTTTTCCTTAAGGGAGTCGAGGCATTGCTAAAATGAAAATATAAACTTTTAGAAGTGTCTGCATGACTGGCCAGTTCTGAAACTATAAACACGATTGTGCTAAGTCTGTTTAGGGAATGATCATAGTATTGCCTTGGAAGATTGTAGATGAATACCTGTAATGACTATTTTAAAAGATTAAAACTATTTGATACGCTATTCCAAATGCTATATTATTTATCTGTGTAAACTTAGTGCCTCAAAATTTTACCAGGAACAAAACCATAAAAGCTTTCTGCGGTATATTTATGAATAATGAAGCTACAAAAGAAAAATACTAAGCCATACACTAAAACAATGGCTTTCACTCTAAAATTACAAAGTAAAATGCTTTGCAGAACTAAAATTTAACAGTAACAAAAATTATTTTGTGTTTTTAAATAATTAATAAATATAAAATAAAGTAGCATTATGGCACCGAGTTCTACATAAAAGTTTAGAATTGAGTGAGAGAGACCCCAGTTTATAAAGAGTTTCATAAAGAGGCACAGGCAGCTAAAGCAATAACATTTTATTTAATCAGTCTTCTTTAGAAAAAAAGACAATCAACATCAAATTACATTCTTAGGCTAATAATCCATGGAAGAGAAAGAGTGATGGATGAATTAAAAGTGAACATTTAAAGTGCACTTGAGTTTCTAATGCAGGGTACTTTTAAATTTTACTGGTCATGAGACATTGAATGAGCATAAGGTGACATAAAATGCTTCATATTAAAAAGCACACTAATAAAAACGAAAACGTTGGCCAATATTACTTTCGTCCCCTTTTCCCTTTACAGTGACTTTTTTCACACTCCAATGCCTTATTGAGTCAGTGTCATATCCTGTCTAACTGCAGGATACATTTATTTTTATTTGGTTCCTCGGAACGCAAGACTGACATTCTGATTTCACAGAGAAGATATGGATTCATAACAAAGGGCTTAAAATTAGGGTGTCTCTTCCCCTATCTGCGTTGCAATTACAGATGACACTCCATTCCCAGAACAAAATTATCTTTACTTTAATTTGATTTTGTAACAGGTTTCGAGGTTTGAAATTTAAGTTCACCTGATAAAGAAACTTCTTGTGGATGAAACTTCAAAGATTAAGAGACAGATAAAGTAGCCAGGGCAATATCAATACAGAGCAGGTACAAATGGTGCAGACAGCAGGATGGAACTGGGGAGGGGTTAGGAGCTGTTCTCAACTCTAGCTCTCCCACACGCCCTTAACTTTGCATTATAATGGCAACATCTTCTTGCTTGTAAGGTGATGTATTTTATTGTGCAGAAAGAAAATACATGTTTTTTTAATGGTAAGAATGGGGCTCATTTTTATCTTACAGATCAAGAAAAGCTAAGAAAAAAAGGAGGAAAGGAATGTCGAGTGCTTAATGTGTATTTACTGCTTACTGGCTTCAGAGAGGCCAGAGAACAGCAAAGGGGAATATGGGTTTAGTCAAGGTCCCTGAAGAACCAGAGTGTGAAATCTCTTCCCTCGGTCACCAAAGAGCTGAGGAGAGGTCACAGGGGAGAATCTGTCAAAGGGGAGAATAAGTCAAAAAGGGGTTCCTCTAAGGTTTGAGTTGATAGTTTGACTATCAGGGCTCTTATAATAACGTGCCCAGCCTGTCACCATGTTATGGAGAAGAACAGCACTTCCTATGGCCACGCTGAATATTCTCTCTGGTTTCAGTGACATATTTGTTTGTTTCTCCTTTCCTCTGAAAGAGTCACTTTAGGTTTAAACAGCACTGTGCATCACAACATTAATGGAATTTGTCATCATTACAGTTTCGGAATCTTTGAAAGATGGGGTAATGCTCTTAATTTCTCACGTAGGCGATGAATCGAGGCTTAGATAGTTTTGTAGTTTATCAACAAATCTTTATCTCTTTAATACCAAGCATCCCTCATAAGGGTTCCTGGATATACAGTCTCCAGCCCCATTTTCCTTATTTTGTATTCTATTCTTGCCAGGGTCCTTAAAGAGATTCTTCAGACAATATCTTTAATTGTTTAACTAGTTAACCTTCTATGCCCCTGTGTCTTACAATTACATGTGTCCAAGAAAACAAGAAATCACATAGTTCATAATTTCTTCCCTTTAATAGCAGGTACTGAATTTAAGTACTAGCATTCATCTTTGCTCTTCTTAATGATCATACGTATTTAATGCGGTCTAAATTTTCAATTAAAAAAAAAAAACAAAACCTTTAAATGTAACCAGAAGTTGTCTTTATCAAGTACTGGTGAATGAAGGGTGAGGGGTTTTGCTCTGACCCCAGAAGTAATGAAGTTGTATTTCCAAGTAAAAGTCTTGCTTAGGGTAAACAATAAAAGTAAATTAAAATAAAAATTGTGGGCATCAGAAAAATCATGCTTTTAGAGGAAAAAAGACATGTGCCTAATAATAAATTTAGAAAGAGTGTGACAGAAAGAAAAGCCATTAGACTTTGTAAAGGAAATGTAATTTACCACATATGGGATATTATTAACCAAATGCATGTATTACTTGCACCCTCCCTTCTCAGCTTCCTAAACTAGCAATGCTATTACAACAGTTTGAATCAGTTTATTTTCTTGCTACTCACACAATTCCTTTTGGTTTCTAAGTTTTTGTTTTATTCTACCATTCATTTTCAATTGCAATTCAATATAAATCCATCTCCTCCTCCAAGGGACCACTCTGTTCTCAGAGCCAAATCTTCTCACTTTGCCTTCCTGGATCACGGATGCTAATCATTTACATTATGTTGGTGATTGAGTGAGCCTACATCTGTCTAAACAAATGTGTATTGTCTTCCCCACAGCATTCAAGATTCCTCCTTCTTACCTGCCTCCTCCTCTTTCTCCCTCTCTCCATCCTTCCTTCCCTCCTTTCCTTTTGTTCATTTTTCTCTTCTGTATTCTTTCCTCCCTACCTCTCTGCCTCTTATCACCCTCCCCCTTTTTTTCCTTCTTCATTCCTCATTTCATTGTCTAGAGAAAGTAGCAAATGGTTACTGGATGGATAGACGTGCCAATAAATGAACAAATAAGGAATACGTGGATCTAAGATTATTTGCATGCAGAAAAATATGCAGTAACCTTAGTCTACATAGTATCCATGAGTGTTGTTAATTATCTCAGCACTGACTGGCTTGCATTAGGATGAGGAGGCTGGTATGTGTTAGCATCTAGTAAAAGGTTGTTTCCTAATTCAATATGCACAACAGCAAACAAGGAAGGAGGCTGCTTAATTTGTGATGAAGTATTGAAAGGGACATTAATGGATGTCTAAAGATAGGGAAAGCCTTGTTTATGAACTTAGAAAAAAAAGCCCTCTTTGTTTTCTTATAGATGATGATTTCTGTGGGGGAAGCATTATAGAGGAGAATGACCTTTCTACTTACATGGAGAAATTAAGTATAAAACAAAATAGTATATTTCAACCAAATACATATTTTATTTCCTTTGTTCCACAAGTTAATTTTTAATTAAAGGTGCCTGAAAATCGCTTCTGTGTTTTACTCCCCATCTCCCACCATAAATGCATGTCTCTTCTGTCTAAGGAAGCTAGATTATCGATGTAAGACACTGCTCACTGGAAGAGCCATGTGTTAACAATGAGGACTGAAATCTTAATAAGAACAGCAATCCATTTTAACGGTACCTTCAAATAGTCACCTGATGGTGTCCCTGGATCAGGTACTCTTCAGAGTCAATTATAAAGTCATAAACCCCAAGTTCTAATTACTTAAAAATTTAACTTTTAAATAGTTTTCTATTGGACTGGGGAGACAGTTCAGTTGTCTTAAAGTTCATCACATGCAAACAAAAGACCTGAATCTAGTGCATGTATGTGCTTATAATATACCTGAAGGGAAGAGGAGACAGGCAGAACCTTGAGGCTTGCCTGACAGTCGGCTTAGCCTTCATGTTGAGCCTATGTCAGTGAGTAACTGTCTTAAAAAAAATAAGCCAGGCACTGTATGAGGAGGAACAACGCTCTGAGTTGTCCTCTGGTCTCCATACACGTCTACCCATGTATACTCACACTCTACACAAGAAGTTTCTGCTAACCGAGAAGAGAAAACAGTGAAGAAAGTCAAAGGTCAAACCCTTTCATTGGGTTACTACACTCTGAGGAATCAAAACTCCCCCAGGGACATCATCTGTATTCATGGTTGGTAGGGTCAAGTAGAAATCATCACCTTGGCACTCAGGAGTCAAGAAAAGTTTTACTTGAGGTTTGCCATTTTTTCCTGCCAGACATCTAAGTAGCTTCTTGTGATACTGTAAAATAACTCCCTAATCAAAACCCTGAAAATTCATGGATCACAACCATCAATGAACTGAGCAGAAAATATTTCCAAACCTATGACTGGTGCAGATTCTGTGCAGGCAGGGTGCCTGAAGCCTCAAGATGACAGTTGGTCACTCAGTAGCCCACATAGGAATCTCTCACATTTGTCAATGTATTTTTTTCAAATTTTATACTTGCATCAACTTCATTTATGAAGAGCACATAAAATGGATGGAAATATGCAGTACATTTTCTTAACTTGACCAAAGTCATTTGTATGTGTAACTCAGTATCTCCTTCATGTAGATAGTCAAGATCTTCCTATTCATTACCAAAACTGCATTGTAAGTACTAGTCAATTTTATCTGCGCAAAACGAAGTTCATATCAAACTAGGTATGATAGCACATTAATCCATGAAAGACATGAAGACAATTCTAATTTTTATTAAAGATTAAATTGGAATATAAAATACTTGTTTTTAACTATTAGTCAAGGAAATACCAAAGTCAAAAACCAAGCCTTAGAACTTAGTGAATTAAAGCATAATTTCTCACAGAAACACCAGTTCTCCCTCTTAGTTCAGATGCTATAACCTCTTATTTTGTTCCAGACGGTGCAAAAAAAATTAAAAAGGCAGACTGGGAACAAGCCATATCAGTACAAATAGATGCCATGGGTATCTGCCGATAAAAAACAATCAAGGATATTAAACTCATTAAAGTAGATCAAAGAGAGTCAAACTAAAAAGGGATCTAGAAGAATAATATTCCCAAGGACATGAGTGAGTCATGTCAACCCCTGAGGGAGATGAGTGGGCAGCTCCATGACAGAACACTCAACATTGCCAAATCTCACATCAATTTATAATCAGATATTTCCACAGAAAATTTTGCGATTTTTGTCGTTGCTTGTTTCTCATAATATAAATACACATACACATGTGTGTATGCGGATATGTACACATGTGTGCATATGCGTGCACACACACACACACAGAGGAAGGAAGGGAGAGAGAGTGTGTGTGTTTCTCTGACACAAGAAAGTGAAAAATAAGGGTGACTGGACGGCAGACCTAAAATCTACTTTCAAGGAGCAGGAGATGGAAAATGGCTCAGAAGTTAAGAATGTTCTTCCAGAGGACCCAGGTTCAAATCCCAGGACCCACATGGTGGCTCACAGCTGCCTGTAACTCTAGTGCCTCTGTGGACACTGCATGCATGTGGCACACAGATTTAAATGCTGGCAGAAAACATAAACAATTACACATAAAATAAAAATTTTAAAATTAAAAATAAATAAAATGTATATCTAAGAATAATTGAGTAAGCATTGCTTATTAGTGATTGATAATGTTTTTATTGTTATTTGGGGTGGGGGAGTTTGAAACGGGGTTTTTCTGTCTAGACAAAGCTGTCCTGTGAAAAGAGACAGTGTTAGATTCAAGATTGACCCTTGAGTTGGGTCTGTGCCTATTAGTTAATTCTCTAACTACTTGCTCAATTGTTTGTACTCCATGCAGAGTCACTCAGGCACCTAGTGCTGTGACCTCACGGTTGGGAATCTGTCCTGTGTCACCCATATTCACTGTCATGTGCACTACAGGTTTTAAATTTGGTTGGATTTTGGTTTTCTAATGAAGTTCAGAGTAAATTCTAGATGCTAGGATTTGTGGTCAGATGTATGAAGGATACGGAAAGGGAACTGCCATTCTACCTGGTGGAACATATCTGAGTGGCTGGTCAAGCATAGCAAGTGAACACTTGCCTTTCAGACATAAACATTATATTATATTCTTTTTTTTTTTTTGGTTTTTCAAGACAGGGTTTCTCTATGGCTTTGGAGCCTGTCCTGGCACTAGCTCTTGTAGACCAGGCTGGTCTCGAACTCACAGAGATCCGCCTTCTTCTGCCTCCCGAGTGCTGGGATTAAAGTCGTGCGCCACCACCGCCCGGCTAAACATTATATTCTTAAGAGAAATGGGTTTAGGGTCTCTGTTTTCGATTATTCCTCTCATCTAAAAGCACATTTCTTTGGATCAAATATGTGATAGACATTACCAGCATTCAGGATTGAGATAGAAAAAAAAGAGGCTGACTTCAAATTAGTATTAATTGGTTGCATCATAACTTTTGACCACTTTGTTCTAAGACACAGCTCTAGATATGCTGACATTTTCTTCAATTGCTTGTCCAGAAAACACATCACTATTTTAAAAGATTTGTCTTTCTGGACTGAGGCATTTGCTCAGTTAGAAGCGGAGTTGACTTGCATGGGGGTCTGAGTTAAGTCCTGAGCAACTCGTCAAAACTGGTTGTGAGGACTGCAATCCCAGAACTTCATAGGAGAAGGCAGCAAAACCTTCTCTTGAAAAATAAAATCTTTCATTTTTCTTCTGCATTGTGATTTTTATTTGTATACATTACTAAATTTCTCTATTTTGATATAATGTTTTTCTCCAACGTATTTGACAAAAAAATAAAAAAGCTTGAAAAGTCACAAACACTGAATTATAAAGTCAAGATTCAAATTCAGTTTTATTTTACTCAGACTTAAGGTGAACCAAATCCCTGCTTAGATTGAGAGGCAGTCTGAAGGAATACATCAGAAATGCCAGTTTGAGCTATTTTTGTGTTAAAGAATGCTCCTGTTTTAGTCTGAAACAACAAATCACGCCTCTCCACCTCTTTGCGTGGTATCCTTCTTCATACGCCAAGATTGCCACACCTACTTCTTTCTGGTTTCTTCCATATTCCTTTCCCCAGTTTTTTCTTTTGAAAGCACTCCTCGCCATCTGCCTTTCTCTTTAGTCATCAGCATCTGTTAGCATTTAGACTTGCTGAATATGGTGGTGGATCTCAGAATATGAGATTGTTTGGGTCATTTGAAGATTCCAACTTCTGAGAGTTGAAACTGGAGTTTTCAGATAGACATTTAAGCACCTATGCCTTGCCTCATGTACCTATACTGTCTATAATATCTCCAATGATCTGCATTTGTATTTTATACCTTTTTTTTTGACAAGACCTGGCATTGAATTCAGGCCCTCTGGTTTGGTGGCAAGTACCCTTATCTATCTGCTCAGCCATTTTACTGGCCCTACACTTGTCTTTATGATTCCTGTATGTACGTCTGTCTCTATGACATTTCATGAGCCCTAGTGCCAAAGAATTGCCTGAGTCTCTTGCCACTGTATCCACAGTGCCTAACACAGCTTATGGTACATCTTGACTTTTCAACTACTATTAATTAAATGAGTAATGTGTGAATGAATACATACATAAATAACTTTTAGATGTTCAAGAGGTTGTTCAAATGATTTGGCAAAATTGGTGGATATCATTTTACTTTTTAATAGTGCTATGCAATGATGATTTTCATTTGCCTTATCACAGAAATATGTAGTACATGGAGGAATCACCCATATAAATGGGCTAAACAATGTCAATATTTTAAACAGAAATAACATGAAACATCTGCTACTGCTGTAAGACAGCTTTGGTAAGGCCATACTAGTGAATACAGGTAGTTTCTACCTACAGCCATCTCTCCTCACCTAGAGAGAGGATAGAGAGTTAGTTAGGGAGGCAGAATTGTATTTATTAAATACCCAAATTACCTAGTCAATAAGGACAGTCACGACATATCTCCTTGACCAGCATGCCATGGGCAGACATGTATGAAAAGATCATTGCTGCTCAATGAATAAAAATCCCAAGTGCTAGAAGAAATCTTTGCCACCATTTGCTCATACAACCACAGTGTGGAGGTGCATGGGAAGATCACCATATACTGAGCAAATTAGAGGTGAAAGTTGGAAAAATCCTGGATGTCTAATGACACTAAGGAACTATTTGAAAAAAGTTTTGTCTCTGGCTCCTACACTTCTTGACTTTGAAACAATAAAACTCTTTCTCCTGATCTTACTGTCACTGAATTTTGTGTAGTTAAGTCAAAGAACAACCAACATGATAGGCTTGGGATTTATTGCAAAAGTATTAACCATAAGCAATGCCATTTACTTAAATAAGTATTAAATCAATAAAACATTCCCCTTTCAATGCTAAGTTTAAAAAATATTTACTGTTCATTTATGCATATGTGTTTTGATCTAACCCATCTCTTTTCCTTCCTCCAATTTATTTTCTTGTTTACCTCACCGCTTTTTCTACCAGTGTCATATGCTGTGTATTTTTTTTTTAATATTTACCAAGCTCATTTACTGCTGACCTTACCTGTCATGCTAGGACTAAAGAAATTTGGACTTAGAATTTATTTTTTCAAGATGAACATGCACAGAGATTTCTGAACTACATACGTTTAGAATACTGTTTCCAATTTTTCTTCTGGCTACTTATTCAAATAACACTTTAGTAACAAATAAAATGTTCACTTTGTATTTCTTAACTGTAGGATCTAGCAATACACAAACTTCAGATGCAATGCATTACAAGAGCAAACTCTGACAGCTTTATATGTACTATGGAAGATAGTTATGCTTGCTCGATGTCCCTGTAGATGTGAATTTACAAAAGAGCTATCTCTATAATTATAAAGCGCCAATGAGGACCAGTGCTTTCCATCAGTGCGTTCCATTTGTAGGAAGAAACTTTTAGACTTTTGAGATAATCAAACCTGGATCAGAAATGAAAGGAAACACACGAACTGCACTCTTATCTGAAACAGGATGCAGGCAGCTACAAAGTGCACAATCAGATTAGCAATACTCTCCAGGAAATAAATGAAGAAGCCTATAAAACAGTGGAAACACAGAGCGATTCCTCAGCCCGCCCACACCCATGTTCCTGTCGTCTTCACCCACTCAGATTGCTCCTCTCATTCCCACATTGCCATCACAAAGCTGAGCTCCACTCTCTAGTTTCCAACAGGTAGAGATGAAGCACAGTGCCTACATCCTTTGGATGTCCGGCTGTGAGAAGGGCAAAGTCAATGTCGGCTCTACAGAGATTCATAAATTTAGAGTGAACCCGGTTAGGCAGTCCCTATGATGCAGCGTGCCAATGTCACAGTCTTCAGAATCACCTTGACAGGCCTTTGGGCATACGCGTGACAGATTGTCTTGACTGTGTTAATTCATTAGAGAAGGCTCAGGTTTATGGGGGACAGGACTGAATTTCTCACTAGGGGATCTTGGAAGTCTATAAAATGGAGAAAGCAAGCAATGTGAAACCCAGGAAAAGCATCCTTTGCTCCCAACTGTGGATGCCATGTTATTACCTCCTTCTGGTGCCTGCTCCCTCAGCTTTTCCCTTGGCAGACTGGGTCTATCCCTGGGAGCCAAGTTAAGCCCTTCCTTGTGTGGCTTCTGTCAGACTATGCTATCGGTGTCACTGGAAAAGTAGCAAAGTCCACATGTAGAAGCCAGGAGCTCACTGCTCACATACTGTAAACTCGATACTGTGCATTGTGGGAATATTATCTGTGGCCCTTGATTTCCTTCTTCTCCACACTCAGTTCTCCATAATCAAATTTACTCAATTTGCTAAACATTAGCACTTTAACCTTTGTTCCTGTCCTAAAACCTGTCAGCATGTCTAGTTTCTGCTGCCTCCACATTCACCTCTTTCTAAAGAGGACTGTGGTTACTGATACTCCTTACTTACCAGGCACATACATTCTTCCAAGCACTCATTATTTATTATCTCAAGGTGCTCTAGATAACCATTTTATCTATGGGTGGGGAGATTTGATTCAAAACTGTGGAGTTAGTTCCCCCTGCTTTAGTACCAATTTGCTTGGAAGACTGTCCTTGAGAACTCTCTCTCTCTCTCTCTCTCTCTCTCTCTCTCTCTCTCTCTCTCTCTCTCT
>NC_022018.1:25952852-25957174 GCF_000317375.1 Microtus ochrogaster
TGTGTGTGTCTGTGTGTGTGTGTGTGTGTGTGTGTACACATCCAGGCCTTTTGATTTGTAAATTCACATCTCCACTCTCTACAATATAGCTCTTCTTTATTACTGTTAGGAGCTTCCTTCCACTGCCTATGAACTTAGAATTTCAAGCATGGAGAACAGAAGGGCCACAACTTGAGGAGTGTGCAGAAGTTCAGATCAATCATTTTACTGTGGTTTTAAATATGTTGAGTGTAGTACTGACCAGTAGAGATGTTCCCTAGATGTGAATTCACTGCAGAGGAAGAATCAGGAACTGATATTTCCAAAGGGTTATCCTGGCCCAGGTGACAAAACTCTCTTGGGTAGGAGCTCTGTTTCTTTAACCCAGGACAGAAACTAATTTGTGTGCTTGGCAAACAAATAATTTTGATGATGGATGAGATTGGTTTGGGAAGAATTTCTGTCATCAGAAGATGGGACCTTAGCAGGGCAGTAGGCAAAGCTGCCATTGTTTAGTTCTGGAAAAGTTCTGGCTCCCCCACCTAGCAGCAGGCATTACAGGGACATTCTGGGTCACTATGAACTTGAGTTTGACTGTTTTTCTATATTGGCAGGGAAAAGTGTTCATTTTTCAGGGTTGCTCTTTTGAGTATTGTGAACCAGCCATCTATATGTAGCATCTCTACTGCCTTCTGACTTTCTTTCGTATCTCCTCCAGGTTAGAAGCGGGCAGGGCATTTTTCATTAAGAGATGAAACCTCCTTTTTATTGAAATTGTGCAAATCATCCCCTCGGTTTGTCACTTCAACATGGTTTTACCTGAAAATGCCTGCAGTTTGGTTTCCACTGTCTAGTTTGTTCCCTAATTAGTGGAGTTTTCCTGCAGGCAAACACCTGCATGAGCTCACCTGCTGGCCCAGGCACGCGAGGGAACCTCAGGGTCCTCTGCTGGGAGACCTTCAAAACCGTTGTTATTGTTTTCGGAGCTCTAAGCTCGGGCTTGTTATTCACTAAAAGCGAAAAATGAGATCAGGCTTTCTCATACACTTCTTTCTGTAAGGTCTAAAGTAACCCAAATGCGCTACCAGAAAATAAAAAACAAAAAAACAGTGATTAGAGGAAATGAATGGAATGTTCCAGCCTGTCAACTCATCAAATCTTGACATTTGAGGATATATATTTTGACATTGTCAGATATACATATTTGTCATTTGAATATATATATTCAAATATAGGAATGTATCTCAGCAATGATAACCATGTATAATTCATACAGGAAAATAGATTTAAATAAGCCTGCTCAGTAGCTTAGTGTGTGAAAATTCAACACACTAGTTCCTTTTCCACTGAGCCTGCAGCCATTTTTCTGTCTCCAAGCTCTTCCATTCTTCACTGTGGGTTTTTTTTTTTTGTATTTTGAATCATAATATAATTTGTTTCCAAATGTATATCTAAAGAAATACACTCTAAGGGACACAGAGCAGCACCATAAGTGAACCGTAGCACAGTATTTTCATATAAATCACGTTCTATAAATATTTAAATTACTCTTTTGCAGAATAAAAGTGTTTGAATATCCTTTACATTTAAGTCTCAAATTATACTAAAGGAGTACTTCTTCTAGAGTTATTGCTCACAACAATATATATATTATATATGTATATTAAATATATATTAATTTTTTCTGTTCTTACATAATTCTTCAAGACGTTTGACTGACTAACCTGAGTCCAAATCCATCTGAACTTGGTTAGAATAGCATTGCACTTGGAAGATAGACAACCCTTTGCTTACCCTCAAAAATTTAAAAAATTGAGGCAGAAGAACTATCAATGCTCCCTTTAATCTGAACACTAGTCTTGTCAGGCTTCTTACCTATGAAAATATGATTTCTTCTCATTAGCTCTAATCCTACTGATTTAGATTTTGCAGTTGTTCAAAGTCATGAGGATAACATTTTGAATGCAAAGATGCAGTCCTGATCAACTAAATCGAATCTGTATTGGGTGTCACTTGGTGGGATTTGAATAAAGTTAGGATGTTGTTTCTATTAATATTCAGCTGTTTCAAGCTGGACATCCCTGTAATCCCAGCACTAGGGAGGCAGAGGCAGGAGGATCAGGAGGCCTACATGAGACTATGTGGGAACCTATAGAAACACACATGCAAACACAAGAAGAGCAATTGTTTAAGAAGGTAATCATATCCAAATGTTTAAAAACAATGAAAGTGAAGACTAAGAAAGTTAGCTGACGTTTTGATGGGTACTTAGGTGTAAAGATAGCATGTAAACCAAGATCCACTGTTTAAAAAGAGTGCGCTTTTTTCAGCATTTTTGTTGAGATTATAATTGAGCCAATTCCCCTTTTGTTTTTTTCCCTGAAACTGTCTTGTATACTCCTCCATTCTTTCTTCCAAATTCATTGGCTCTTTTTTTCCATTAATCTTATTATATAAATATAAGTGAGCAAATTAGTTTTCCCCAGGGAAGAGCACACTGATTACTTATCCAATACCAAATGCTCAGCCCTAAAACGTGTAGAAGTAGTAGTATACAGACTGAGAAGGAATAGTTCTGTGTTTAGGAGCATAGACGCATAGACCTACATGGATGCAACAAATAAAAGCCATCATACTGTTCTTTTGCTTTCTACTTTGAGCAGCTCACCTTTCTGATGGAAGATGACCTGCATTAGTACTGCTCTAGTGCTTCCAGCTGCAATTGTATTATTTTTCATTATTGAA
The DNA here is from genome assembly GCF_000317375.1 of Microtus ochrogaster. Lineage (NCBI taxonomy): Eukaryota > Metazoa > Chordata > Mammalia > Rodentia > Cricetidae > Microtus > Microtus ochrogaster. Next base: position 25,955,577 of record NC_022018.1, read on the forward strand.
GCATATTTTTTATATCTTCTTTGGTAATATAAGGTTCCTTAAAGCTTAAAAATTATTGTCATTTTCCACTTTGCGTTTAATGATTAAGTTCTTAGAAACACATTGAGGTTGCGTTTCTAAACCTCATTTAAGAAGCAGGACAGTTATTTCGTAATTCTCATGATCAGCCGTCCTAAAAGGTTCCCTTCACCAATACCTAAAATAAGGTAAATATGTATCAAAGTAGAAAAAAGTTTAAAAAGGACATTTCATTCTTTCATTTGAACACATGTATCTCTCCATGAGGTATATAGCAAGTTACCTTTAATTGATGAAACTGTGTGTTTAGGTAGATAAATTGTCACACATTTTTGGTATGATTAATTTTCAATGTGTTAATAAATAAACCTTTAGAAGTTTATCCTTTCTTATACATTTTCTAATTAAAAAGAATGTTGTATTGCATAATCTCCAGATACTGATTTCTATTTCTGAATTCACTAATATTTTTTTATTGATTTCTGCATGGGTAAGTTGAAGGTTGAGAAAAACTGTTTCAAAATTTAAAAAAGATGGTAATTCTTTCTTATCTAGGTCACTCACCTTTAAAACAAGGAAGATTTTCTGTACATTTAACAGTTTTAGGTGACATATTAAAGAATCTGCTTCAAAAATATAAATATGTGATTTGTCCAAACATATATAGAGATAAGCATTAAAATTATTAAATGCCACAGAATTCATGACAATCCAGCTCACTACAGAGGATTATATTATACTTTGGTTCTTGATTTCGGTATGCCTCTAACTCAAATTCCCGGCATTTTAATAATCTAATTGTTCAATATGTAAATAGTAGCTATAGAAGGTAACCTAATTCATAAGTCAATTTGGAATTTTAAATGTTGTCTTTAAGAGCTTTAGTGAAATAAATAACACTAGCCTTTCAAGAAGGTCTAGAACTTGGCTGTAGGTATAGCATGCTTCTTCTTTGTTATCTGATTAATTAAGGATTCAGCTCAGGTCCCAGGTAAATACATCATGAGATGAAAATTAGCAATCAGGTAGTGTGTGAGAAATTAATCTTGTACTTTGTAGGTGAAGGGTAAGGAGCAGTATACCACAGACACAGGACATAAGTGTGACATAGTAGTCACAGAACTGGTCACATCCTCCAAAGAGCCTTCCCTTGGAAATTCCTTAGAAGTGGTCAAGAGACTTGGGTCTTTGTATCTTCATCTCCTTGAGATAGAACCTCTATGAAGGGATGTGATCTACAGAAAGGAGGTCCGCAGTTGAGACCATTTCCTTTATAGGACTCAGTACTCAAATTCCAGCTGTTGAAATCCTTAGTTCTTTATCCCAGACAGGAGACTGAGTAGAGACACAGCATCAAGGACATGTAGGGTTCCAGGATAAAACAAGAAGTTCCAGATGGGGGGCACATAGCTTTCCTCATGCAGCTGGACCCTAACAAATCCGTTTTTGGACTTTGTGTCTTCTTCAAAAACAGATGTTGAGCCAGCAGAGCAGCCTTCAGAAACGACAACATAGTGAGATGTTTTGACCAATGTAGCATTCCTTTGGGCATTAATAGGCTTTGTGCACAGTGAAACCTA
>NC_022018.1:25958051-25962780 GCF_000317375.1 Microtus ochrogaster
GGAGTTTGGGGGAGGGGGAGAAGGGTGGGAGGAGGGGGAGGGAAATGGGAGGCTGGGAGGAGGCGGATACTTTTTTTTCCTTTTCTCAATAAAAACAATAATTTCCAAGGAAATATTGATAAATTCTGAAGAGACCAGTTATCAAAAAAATTTCAATATATATATGATTCTTCATATTTAACTAACTCACTAATTTTCCAGTAAATAATATTTTAGTGATGAGATATGAGCACTAAGTAATATTAGGAAAAAGCCTTCTTAATAATAACAGCTTAAAGACAATAGAAGTTAATGTCATTTGAGTATTAAATCATTGGCAAAGCTCGTGGTTCAGGGCCAGGGCCAGAAGTTGGGAACAACAGTCATTGTGCTCTTTCTTTATTCTTATAACTTAGAGGTTGTGTCTATAGCTACCTCAGAAATCATTTGAGTTAGAATTGAGTCCTAAGACTATGACAAGGGGAGTTCGTGGAATGTCTTTAAATGTGTATCCCATGTCTAACCAGTGTTACTAATATAAAAGAAAGGTCAATGTATCCGTCAATTCTGAATACTTTCTGTCGTATATAGTATTTTTAATGAGTAGAGTACTACAGCATTTGGAATGTGCATTATCTATTATGTTGTGAAAGTATAGACATCTTATGAAAAATTCATTATTCCAATTTTTGAATTAGCTTAGTTTGTTATTTTCTAATTTGTTTTCTGTCTAATAAATGTAGTTCATATTGCCTTGGTTATGTTTCCATCGATGTTGCCCATACTACCAGGAAATAATAAATTGATTTTCCATAGTACATGATGGAAAATGGAAAGCAAAGGGAATTTTCACACTGGTCTCAACTGTTCTCTGTTATCGAGTAATGTTGTATATGTATCAGCCAATGAATGGTATATGCCATTCCCTTGAACTCAGCCCCCTAAAACGCCCAAAGAAAGATTCTCTAGCAGAACATCCACAGTGACCAATTGCAAATGAGTTGTCTGGGAACCATTTCGTGCACGATCAACTCCTCCATCCGTTGGGCCATTCTGATACTCTCACCAGTGAGGTTTAGATCTCAGTTCTGGGGATTATTATCTTGTCTGATATGTTTTCTTTTTGGGGGTACATGACCTTACCTTTAGAAACAGTACTTCTGTCCTGTTTTCCTTAGTGTTAACTTTTCAGCATCAAAACCACTTCTTTAAATGAGAAAAAATGAAATTACAGACTTAGAGACTAACAAACTTCATGAAAAAAATACACATATATGAACATGTATGTGTGTAGGTGTTATTTCCCAATGAAATCACTATAAAGAAATTTCATATAGTCTTTATGAACTCCTTGTAGCCAAGTTAGGTGACTGAAGAATATCTTTGAAGGGCATTATGGAACTATAGACGTCTCTTGATCTTTTGAAAATTTCCTCCTGGCCATGAGATGAGCAATTTTGCTCCACAATGTGCTTCCATCATGAATGTACCTCTTTGCCATGAGTCCCAAAACAATGGAGCCAACTGATCACAGACTATACCCTCCATACCAAAGAGTCTCAAATATCTATATTTTTCCTCTTAAACAAGCTTTTCTTCAACTTTATTTTTTTGTATTTTGTTGAATTTACCAAAAGGTTATTTCATTATTTAACACTGTCTGATAATATAGGTGGGGAGAGTCATAAAAAGTCAGTCATAAAGGCTTTATCATCTAGAAAAATAGAGGCAATTTGTGGCACTTTCTTACACCATTTCTGACATCTAGTGCTAATGTTAAAGTTTTAGTCCCCTAAGGGTAGCTGGAACAATGATACATACATCAAACAGACGATCATTAATTGCCTTCGTGGGACAAGTTTTCATGTTTGAAGAATTTATTGAGTATTCATGGGAATAGAATTTCTGTGGGTGTTTAAAATGATTCAGTCATTCTTATGCTTGGGGATTTTCATTCTTTATCAACATCAGATAAAAAGCAAGCCTTTAGAGTCTCTCCAAATGTTAGGACTTTCTTTACTGTACACTTTTAGGAAAGAATATTCACATTACACAGAAGAAAAGATGTTTGGCTTCTGATAGGAAATTGCATTATCTTCTGGATGGCACTCTTGCACTGGTGGACAACTGTTCCTCAGCTGTTCAATTTTGAAAAGTTGTAGTCTGGAAATTGACTTTAATATAAACTATATGTTTCAAAACTTGTGCTTCTTAATGAAATTTAATACCAAGAAATTACATAATTCAATTAGTTGCAATCTGTTATCTGACTGATGAGACAGACATCAGACTTGGAAAGTGCTGGAAGGGAGATGTACACTTGAAGACAGTAGCTCCTCCTGTGCTCAGTTACCAGTGTTCCTGATAGTAACTGTAGGATTCAACAGACTAGAAAGCTCATGATTTGAATATTACATAAAAAGTGTAAACCAAATCACTAATACAATAGCATTTGAATAAGAAATGATACTGGTTTTAGGAGTAACAGCTTTTGATTTCGTTTATGACAAACACCTTTCACTTTTGACTATACCTGTTAAACGTAATGAGGAATATTATTTTGGAACGTTTGTAAGTCTTGGAAATAGATGTTTAAAAGTCCAGGTTGAGAAAATATTTCAATCTCAAGGAGGTCTGTTTCCTCGATGGTACAAAGTTCTTTATCTTGATATTTCCCCCATTTTGGAGCAGCTGCCTTTTGAAGTTCTTCATGGTTTCCTTTATCTTTTCTACTGAGATAAAGCTCGCCAATAGAAAACATAATATTAATTCAGGGAAGTGATGGTCAACTGCCATCCAATCTTTACACAGTAGGCAGAGCAATACTCCACTGGTAGGGAAAGGACAGTGGTGGTCCCCTCGCAAATGGGCAGGAATATAAGCATACTTATAATATTTTACAAGGTGAGGTGTTTTTTTTTTCCCCTGCTTTTTCACCTTCGTACACATGGCCTTAATTGAGGGTAAATGTGTATTGTGAATTCTTCTCCTTCTGTAGATAACTGAGAAGATCTTCAAGTCAGTTTCTACTTTATTCCCCTCACGGCATTCACTGAAGTATGTATCAACACAGACAAAAGATGATATCTGGCTATGCGGTCTAGGAAGCTGCTGCCTAAAATGGATATATAAAGCAAGAATTAAGGAAGAGATGCCTATCTATTGCCATTTATAATTCCCTCTATTTGTGAAGTGTTATTTCTAAAAATACTTATTTTATAACTTCCTTACATATAATGATGTAATTAGTATGTTCTTAACATGCAGTTTCAAATTGGAAAACATAATAGACATTCAAATCTATTGTGTCTCTCATGGTGTAGCCAGTGGGAGTTTGTAGGAAGAAAATGTGGTTTAGGTGCTAAAAAGTGGAGAATGGTAAAATAAAACAGCTCTGAGATTTCATATTACACCTGTAAGAATGGCCAAGATCAAAAACACTGATGACAACTTATGCTGGAGAGAATGTGGGGTAAAGCGAATACTCCTGCTTTGCTGGTGGGAGTGCAAATTGGTACAGTCCCTTTGGATATCAGTGTGGCGATTTCTCAGAAAATTAGGAAACAACCTCCTGCAAGACCCAGAAATACTATTTTTGGGTATATACCCAAAAGATGCTCAATCGTACCAAAAAAACATGTATTCAACTATGTTCATAGCAGCACTGTTTGTCATAGTCAGAACCTGGAACCAACCTAAATGCCCTTTGACTGAAGAATGGATAAGAAAAAAATGGTACATTTACACAATGGAGTACTACACGACAGAAAAAAAAAATAACGACATCTTGAAATTTGCAGGAAAATAGATGGATCTATAAAACATCATATTGAGTTGATCCAGAAAGGTAAAATAAATAAAAATACAATACTAGACTATGATCTAAGTGCAAACTACTAAGGTGCCAGACTTTGAAGCAATTTTCAATGGTAAAAGATTAAGACGGCTCATTTCAACATGTAAAATTTAGGCTAGCACTGTTTACATTTTCTGATCAATAATTGGTATTAAGTACAGGAGAATAGTTCCTGGTTTATGCAGTTGAGATCTGTCTAGTTCTCTGACTTGTCTCATCCCGATCTACTTCCTTAGGTTACACTGTTACTCCTGTATATCTATACTCGTGGCAAAAATGTCGTGGAATTTATTCTGACCATGACATCTAAATGTAATAAGAACACCAGTATCTCACTTTTTAAATTCAATTACCCCCTCCCCCCGCAAAGCATCCAAAGAAGAGAATTGTAAAAGACATACTTGCATGTTAAATAAGATCAGCAGAAAAGCAATCAGGTCATTAAACTGGCTGCATAGATTGATCAGCATAGATAGAAACCTCAGCATTAAGGCTCATGGCCCAAAGAGCAAGTGATAACACACAAAGTCCAAATGAGCGGTATGTAGAGGCTCAACCACACTCCTATGGATACTTAACAAAATGCGGTTTGTTATTATAATTTGCATGGATTCTTTCTAGATAGAAGCATTTGCCTGTAAGTCAAGCAGATCTGTAAGGGAAGTGGAAAGGCGAAGAAAAGACTTCCCTTTTTTTTTTCTTTTTTCTTTTTGGTTTTTATTTATTTATTTATTGAGGATTTCTGCCTCCTCCCCGCCACCGCCTCCCATTTCCCTCCCCCTCCCCGATCAAGTCCCTCTCCTTCATCAGCTTGAAGAGCCATCAGGGTTCCCTGACCTGTGGGAAGTCCAAGGACCGCCCACCTCCATCCAGGTTTAGTAAGTTGAGCATCCA
>NC_022018.1:25963155-25968750 GCF_000317375.1 Microtus ochrogaster
TAGAAACCAAATATGAGTGAGTACATCCCATGTTCCTCTTTTTGGGTCTGGCTTACCTCACTCAGGATAGTGTTTTCTATTTCCATCCATTTGTTCCAAGTGTTTTACCTGATGAATATGCATTAAGATGTTCCATTCACTTCGACGTTTGATTTGCTTCTGCTTAACGAAAGTGCTTTTAAAATAAAGGTGCCGTTGTGCGTCACGCCGTTAATGCACACATTCCTTATGCATACCTCTTTTATATATTCTTACTTTTCTTTGAAGCTTGTTGGCAGATCCTGGCTTGTTGAAAATGGCTTAGACCACTGAGTCCAAAGTAAATGAACAGTTATTTATGTTCCCAAGAAAGTCTACTGACTGATGAGCAGGGGCTTGTGAAAAAGAAACGAATCTCCGCTTAACTCACTTTCCACGTTAGCTGTTGATCGCCTTTAATGCTTTATGCATATGTATCTACATCGAAAATATAAATGCGTGCTCCACTAAATGAAGCCATTCACTCTCTCAGATAAAATGTTACTCATACAAAGTATGTTGACTACAGCCTTTCTTGTACGATCTCATTTCTCTCTGTAGCTTTCCCCTGTGAATGAGAAACAAACAGTACTGCTGCTTGAAGACTCGGGGCCTAAATAAGTCTACAGAGTTTTAGAATGACAGAGCAGGAATTAGTCGTACAGAATGGGAAGCGAGGTTGGAGAACCCTGAGTATGTACTGTTTGGATCTAGCTCTTGTAAAGATATGTGCATCACAGGAGAAAATAAACACCACTTTAATAAAAACTGCTAGGAAAAAAAGAATCAATTTTAACTGTTAGTATATTTGAAGCCTGGCTGAGACTGGCATTAAATCTTACCCAGAAAGTGGGAGAAACGTTCTTCTTTATATGGAATATTTACTGAAGACAGCATGGGAATGACCATGCATGCATTAGAACCTCCGTTTGATTAGGAAGAGAGAACTGAATCCACAAAATTATCCTCTGCATTCCATCCATGAGCCATGACATGACCCCATGTGCACCTGTGTGCCCACGCAATGCACACACACACACACACACACACACACACACTAATAATAATAAATAAATAAAACATTATCACAAAATTAAATTAATGACAAGTGTCTCCTATACCTGGTCCTTTACCAGCTTGCCTTAATAATCACGTACATGGGAACTGTATCTCTTGTAAACTGGAGAATTATGCCAATATGATCAAAGCCTTGATAAAAATGAGCACTTTTATATCTGAAATATACTATTGAGCATTTTAGTCAGTAAAACTCCATGGTTCTATACATATTTATTTATTTGTGGTCCATTTCAGCTTTTTATACTTGATTATAAAATATTAATAGATATTTATCTATCTGGAAGATTTATTCTTTTAAACATATAGAAAAGCTCCCTTTAAAGATAGAAAGAAAAGAGAACCCAAACAAAATAAAATATCATTGAAGACATTACCTTTTACATATTATTCATATGAGCTAAGACACAAAGAATATAAACAGATACATTATATTTTATATCCTATTAAAATGCAGACCATCCTAAAAAAAAAATAAAAAATAAAATGCAGACCATCTTGTCAATCTCCTTTTGGGTCTCCAGCAAAACAAATGGGGTTTAGGTGAACATGTAATAACTCATGTTGCCACTGGATGGCAATGACAGCTTTTCTCTCCAAAATATTCATGGTGCCTGTAATGCAATTTAGTGCCTAGACACTTGGTCCAAGAGTTTTCAAGATAATCAGGTACAAACTACACTTGGGTTACTCTCCAGCACACATCTCATGTCTTCTTTGTGTCCCTTGCTTTTGGACCCACTACACAGGAAGGCAGCTAATAAAGCTCCCTTACTTTCAATCACTCTTCAGAGCTTGATGGTATCCAAAAAAACACCAGGTGCACAAGGAAATGAAGGTTAAGAGGGAAAAAAGAAAGAAAGAAAGGAGGAGAAAATAAAGCAGGCCCCAGCAGAAATTGCCTTACTGTCTTATGTTACTTAATGATGCTGAGCTTGCAGGCAATCTAAATATCCATTTGGTTACTTCCTGCCACATGGCAGTGATGCCCTTCACTTTCCTTATCACCTCATCCCCTAAGTCACATCTTCCCGAGGCCTGTAGACGTGCTTGCATCAAACATACGCATGTTTCAGAAGGGTAGTGGAGACAGCAATCTAAGAATGTTTTGATTTTACAGAGTGAATCTGTTCTAAATAAACAAAGCAAAAGGAAAAGATTTGGGAAAATTTTACATCTATTATGGTATCAATTTTTTTTGCAATGAATTTTGTGTGGAGATAGAATGTATAGACATTCAAGCTCTTCTAAATTAAAAGATTAAGAATAATTAAGAAGGTGTGAGATATTACCACAGGCTTGAATAATAACTTTTTTCATGGAAATATGGATTTAAGTATATCCACTTGAATAAAAGAATCTATCTGATTGTGCATGACTGTTCTGGTTTTTATGAAAGAAGAAGATCTTAGATTATTTTTATTAGTACAATAAGGTGATTTTATCACAAAGTAAAATAAATATTGTTTTATAACTATGTAGAATGAATCAAATAAACCTACATTTCTTTTCTCTCTAGAAACTTATTCTTACTTTAACTTCCAGTTACCTTGGTCTGTTTCATGGGCTTTTCTTAGTAAACAGAACTTAAAAACAAAATTGTATAATTAATGAATATCTTGCCATATAACAAATAACTGTAGGTTATTCCTATTGCCCTAGGCCTCTCTGACAGAAAATGCATTCACAGTGATACACTTTTAGATCTAACAAACTAGACAAGACAGAGGCAGTTCTTGGATCAAGCCATCCACATATACAATGCTTTAATCAATCATACACCTTTGGAAAAAGATATCCTTAGTAACCAAAGGGGACACATTCCCTCTCTACTAATGGGACTTTGTCTAATAGCTTTAAGGACTGGACTGATCTGAAATCTTGCACAGTCGAAAGCAAAACATTGGTACCTTGTGTACCTCTATCTACTCTCTCTGTTCACCCAATCTCTGAGACCTAACTGTTAAATCTTTAGGTTAGAAAATATTTACACATACAATTAGGGACTTCTCAACTAGAGTTACAAAAGAGCAAGAATTACTTCAAAATTATCAAATATTTAAGTATAAATTAAAGACACAAAGAAATATACAATTAATGTGATTTTTGGGTGCATACACATGTGTTCACACACATACAAATATACAGAGAAGCACACAAGTCGGGACTGGGATGCCAGGTCAATTAATCAGAGAAGGGTTTAATGTATTTTTAACTTAGAAGAAAATGGGAGATGGTGCTATGTGCATGTTTATTAAAATTGCACATGGAATAGAGTTTTCCTTAGATCCTTTTCTTTGTAAATTATGTACCACAGTGTAGGAGTTGTGCCCCACATAATTAATTTAGGGAACAGAGAATTAACCTTACGTGGCAGTGCACACCTGCCATCATAACATCCAAGAGTGAGGCAGGGGGATTGGGAATTCCAATTCATCCTCAACAACATAGGGAGTTTTCAGGCCATCTTTGCCTATGTTTAAAAATTAAAGTCAAGAATAAATAAAAACCAATAGCAAACGTAAGTGAGTCTCGAGATAGGGAACATTGTGGTTTGCCAATGTCTTGGTAGCCTGCTCATGCTTTATGTGACAAGAACACTTGCTACCAGGAAGGTATGCACACTAGGAAATGATTCAGCAAATCTCTCTTAGAACAAAGACACAAGTAGCCCAACATTCAGGGTTGCATTTATCTTAATTTAAAGTTCATGTGTGTATTCATGCGTTAATTACATAAAGCAAGAATTCAAGTTCTGACCAAGGTGATGAAGTCTTTCTGTGTCTTCAAGCTTTTAATACAAAAACAAAATACTTGATGTTTGTCTCTCCACCTGATGGTTGTGCGTGTCTCTGGCTATCTTCTCCCTTTCTAGCCTGTGTGTTTCCCTGGGCATTGCCAAAGGGCATTTCTCAGTACAATAAAATAAATGTGCTCTCTAACTTGCCTCTGCTTTTCCTCTGGCTCCGGCAGGCTGCCCTCACTTGGTTAATATTTGCTCTTAGCTGCTTCCTCATTCTCTGGACTGAGCCAGCCTTCCTGGAAGTCTGTGTTCCCGTGGCTCTTGAAGCTACATAAATAAAAATGTTTTTTAACAGAGGTCATTAAAAGGTTCACAGATTTTTATATATATATATGTAATTTAGAGAGTAACTAAGGATGAAGACATAGAAACCAACAGGACAGAGCTTCCAAGTGGAAATGTCAGGTTCCCAGTAACACTTGCTTCTCTCCTTTGTGAGTTTATATGCTCTGATAAACCCCAAGGAAGGGCATCTGACATCTGGAGTCTAAAAGGAGACAAAAGCCTAGTAAAAAGATGATAAAAATCCACAAATTCATGATAAATATCCTGTTGACAAATGTATGGATGTTTATGAATGACATCATTCAAATACTTTTAGATGAAATTTGATATTTTGCATTTTGAAAATACAAAGTTTTCTTAAAATATGATTCACATATGTTGAGGGGAAAGATGGGAGAACAAAAGCAGGCATAGTAAAAAGTATAGTTTTCCAAAAAGTTTATCCATGGCAGCTAACATGTGCTCTTCTTGGACAGGATGCTACAGTTAAAATCACTGATCATATTAGGAGCTTCTACCCCACTGTCTGGACTACACTGTGAACTTTCTGGGGGCAGTAATATTTTTTAAAGGTTTTCTTTTTAAATGTTTTATTAAATACATCTAACAACAGTTTATTTGGTGCATGCTATAAGCAAGTGTATGTCAACTGAAAGAGAACCAGACAAGGTGATATGCAAGATATTCATCAATATAGCTATAGGATAGGGCCATTTCAGGTTCCCTCTCCTCAGTTGTCCAAGGTACTAGCTGGGGACATCTCCCTGGACACCTGCGAGCCCCTCTAGAGTCAAGTTTCTTGCCAACCCTAAGATGGCTCCCTTAATTAGGCTATATATTTCTCTGCTCCCGTGTCCACCCTTCCTTTATCCCAACCATCCCATTCCCCCAAGCTCCCCCCATTCTCCCCTTCTCATGTTTCTCACCCCATTTCCCCTTAGCCCCATGCCACCTCACCCCCAAGTTCCCAGGTTTTGTGCTGCAATCTTGTCTACTTCCCATATCCAGGCAGATGACTATATGTTTTCTTTGGGTTCACCTTCTTATTTAGCTTCTCTAGGATCACAAATTATATGCTCAAATAAATCACAAATTATATGCTCAATGTCCTTTATTTATGGCTAGAAACCAATTATGAGCGAGTACATCCCATGTTCATCTTTTTGGGTCTGGGATACCTCACTCAGGATAGTGTTTTCTATTTCCATCCATTTGCATGCAAAATTCGCGAAGTCATTGTTTTTTATCGCTGAGTAGGACTCTAATACCTTATAACCTTCATCTGGTGATGGATCGAGACAGAGACCAAATTGGAGTACCTGACTGAGCTCTTAAGATCCAAATGAGGAGCAGAAGGAGGGAGAACATGAGCAAGGAAGTCAGGACCACGAGGGGTGCACCCACCCACTGTG
>NC_022018.1:25969120-26005368 GCF_000317375.1 Microtus ochrogaster
AAAAAAAATAAAATAAACAAACAAAAAACAAAACAACAACAACAAAAAGAGAACCAGACAAGGGCAAAACTGACCCACATCCATGCCATTCAACGCCTGTGGTCTGGAGAGCCATTTGAGTGGGTTTAGTAGTTCAACTTTCATCTGGTCTGAGGTTAACTTTGCTACACCTTAAATAAAGACATTAAGCAACTGAATTCCTTACGGCAATTTCTTCTTCTTGAAGAAGTCACCATTGGAGATTAGAGATACTATCATGCGTGATTAGTTAAGTTTTAAAGTTTCTGTGCTGGGATTATACAGTATTTATAATAATGCCAGCAATGAGTTAGTTATTGTTTGTTAAGCTGTGTCCTCTGTAAGGTATCAGCAATTTCTTACAAGTTCACGCTTACTCCGGGGCAGCTCATAACTCATGTCTAAAAAGGCTAGCAAATTCTTTGTCTTGTTAGTCCAAGCTGAGCTATGCACCAATGATCACCAGGAAAGAGGATGCCCTACATCTCATTTTCTGAAAGAACATTGCATTTTGAATGTTGAGAATGTTCCAAGAACAGATATTTATCTGTTCATTTATCTACAATCTCTTCCTAAGAGTTTTTGTTTTAAATTTTCACTGTCAAACTTTATCTTAAGTTTATGAGCTAAAGTGTAAGACAAAGCTCTATTTTGTGAATTGTTTTCCAATGAGTGCTACGTTTTCTAGTTTGAAATTTGTAATATAGTCATAATTCTACTCCATATATTATATCTACCAAAGATAGGAATGTTACAGCCACTGTCATATAATACTTATGTTACTTGTATATATACTTGTATAAAATTGTTTATGCCTTTCTATGTAAACAACTCCCTCTCTCGCTCACTCGCTCTGTTTTACTTTGCTTTCTGGTTTTAATTCTTTTCTCTGTAGGATACTGTCCACTAGTTTCTAAAGGACCTGTTATTTTAGGTTAACTTACATTTATTTAAATGAGAATAATTAAATATCAGAATAATGTCAAATACACTCATTTTTCACATCTTTACATAATTAATTTCCAAGCCAACATCTGAGAAGTTTAAATTATGACTACTCCATATATGAGCTTGAGGCTTGTTACTTTATTTTAGCATATACATCTGTTTAATCTTGGTAAAAATACTCTTGGGTTTCATTTTTTTTGTCAAAATCTCCTTCTATTTCTGATGGTATGTTTTGGCACTTTATAAAGAATTTGAAAAGAGTAGCTACAAATTTGTTTTCAAGCTTTTTATGCTTTTTTTTAAAATTGAAATTCAAACTTTTAACATTTTTCTAAGCTATGTCTCTTTTTGTAAGAATTAGTAAATTCTTTAACCTCCATTCTTGAGCAATCCCTATTTGTTTTATATAAAAAAAAAAAGAGGTGCTATCCTTTATACATGGTCCCTGGACTTCATTTGTTTTTTTTTCAACTGAAAATTATTATTTATGCTTTTCTATTTTATTTTTATGGGCTATATTTATTGTTATATCCATTCTGGATGCCTAAGAAAAACTATACCTATTATTGATTTTTCCTACAATGTCAGTCATGGGTTTTATTATAGTTGAAGACAATTTTATTATTTAATACAGTATCCCTTCATTCACATTTTTTTTCTATTCTGCCAACATCCCTTATAATTTTTCTCTTTCTTATTATTTCTATCATCTTGCATTTATTTAACAAATCTAAGAGCAATGTTTTTCCTTAAACATGGGATAGACTTCTATTTAGTTAACTCTTCTCTTTGCTTTGGACAAATGTCTAGCAGGAAGTAACTTACTCAAGAAAGGAGTAACATTCTCTAAGAGTTTGAGGGGACAGATCATTATGGTGAGAGTGACATGGCGGCAGAGACTGCATGGTGGCTGGGACTCTTGACTTTATATGTTGCTGAGACAGAAAGCACCAAGAGGTCACAGGAAGTTGTGTGGTCATTAAACCTTAGGACTTGCTCCCAGTGAGCCACTTCTTTCAGCAAGGCTCCACCTCATAGAACTTCTACAACCTTCCAACTTGGGGCCACCATCTGGGGTCCCAATGCTTAAATATGGGCCTATCGAAATATTTAATATTCAAGTACAATTTATGCCTCAATGCTACTTTTGTTTGTTTTCAGTCCTGAGAACACTCTTGAATGCCCCACTGCTGAATGGCAGTCATATAAATTTTCAATTCTTTCCGTTTTGTGTTTGGACCTCATGCTTCAAACACAGTAATCACATCCTCTATTACCAAGCTATCTCTCTCTTTCCCTGTTTAGAAAAAAAAAAGTATGTTCAGTTGGTTGGCTTTCTGACATGATATCTCACTCTGTAGCTTTGACTGGCCTTGAACTTACTATGAAGACCAGGTTGCAATGTCACAGATGAAGGAAAATGTTACACTACTGACCATTTGACTGGCTCGTCATTCTTAGAATCTTCCAACCCTATATACTTTCCCTCCACTGATGAGTATGTTTCCAAAACTCAAAAGTAGCATGAAAGAATTTTAAAAAATCCACTGTATATATTTATTGCACAAAGTATTGTGTTGGAGAAGGATGTTTTTATACTAGAGTATATTGCTCGCTAGTACATGCTCCTGTACTGCCCTTCCTCAACCCTCAATCACCATTAATCTCTTTTGTTTTCATAAACAGTTTGGTGTCTAGTTTTTGGCATGTATATATGTGTACACGTATATGTATATATATAAATCATATATATTGTTTTTATTTAAAAATCTATGAACCACATCAAAAAGACATGGTATCTTCTTTTCTAATATTTCCTTAATTTGATTAATATGATTATTCCCACAAACAATTTGGTTCTGCAAAAGTTAAACAGAATATCACACACTTTGGTTGTCCTGTACTTGAGTATGAGTCAAATTTGTTTCTAGATGACATAACATAAATAGATGGCATTCTGTTTTGTAACATGTCTGACCTTGCAGTGTAGGCTCACTCCACCTTGGTGCAGTTCTAGCCAAAAAGAGTTGAAGGACTTCCAAAGGAGAGTTAACTGATAAGATACTACTAAGATGGGGGCAAATTGTCCTAACCTGTTAAAACTGAGACTTAAAAATGACCTCAAGTATTCTCATTGACAACTTGAACAGTATTCTGTATTGGGTAAATTTTTGATATAGAAATATTTTTATTATAACATAAAAAATATATATTATAATATAAAAATTTGTTTATAATTTAGTATAATATAAAAATTATATTTTATATACTTTTGGTTATCCAGAAATGGATTGAATGCTAATTACTTTTTAAATAGCTTTATATATTTTCAAGTCTTGAGACTGAGAAATCTTTGATCATTCTTGGTTTCACCTGAGGTTATAATTTACTTTGTTATATTTTCATCGCTATTTCAAATGTCTGGCACGGCCAGGTGGTTATTATCACAACCAGAAAGTTATGCCATTACTTTCAATGTGAACTTGAATACTTTTAATTATAGTTGGTAATGATCTTTGCTGCCTGTTGATACATTTGCTTTTGTGATTAAGATTTATCATGATATTTAAAACTCTCAAATAATGAAAAATTTAATGAAATCATCTTTTTGGAGAGTTCACATGAATTGAATAGTTGATCATATTTTTAAAAAGTCTGAGGAAATGTTTTTCCTTGCACTTTGGAAAAGAGTCATTTGAAAGAAGAGTTGACTTTTGTTTCAAAATTCATATTTTTATAATTATGGTACAAATTTTGTGCACCTATATAGAAAAATGGGAAATTCCAATTTAGAATTCCATCATGAAACTACACCATTCTAATTTCTCCAGGCCACGGTTTGTTAATATTCCACAGAGTCCCAGGATGCAACTGTAAGACTGCATTCAAATCTATGAACACGAGGTAATCATGCTCAGCAGAGTATAACAATAATTATAATAGAGATTAAATAAAAATAATTAGAAAAAGTTCATCTAGTTTTGATGTATTAATTATTCTGACCCTGCTCTATTCAGAGTCTAATTATCTGGTTCAGTGAAAATGCCGAGATTTCTACGACTCATAAAAATTACATTCAAGTAATTATGTCAGCAAACTAAACAGTATTCATTTACCATGCCTTTTTATGCACACATTTGAATATGCTTTTTTAACTGTTTTGGCTCTTTGTTCCTATTCATGGGAAATAATACCTGCGGAGAAATTTGAAAGTCAGTCGCACTCTGAGCGTCGTGTGCAATTCTTGCTGATATTCGTCTTTTGTAAGGCTGCTGTAAGTCTCATAGAACCTTTGTTTAAAAAACATGAATTAAAGTTCACTCTTCAGCTGTTTCAAAGAAATCTTCAAAACCTTGAGCTGTAGTTAAAAAAAAAGTTTAAAGCAGTCATAAAGCATGTTTTAGAAAGTTTCTCACTTTGGGTAACTCAGAAGGAGAACTAAGAAGTCTCTACTCATTTCTGATGGGCATATTTTCCTGAAAGTCATATTTCGACATCACCCTATAAGAGAGACTAGACTTACAAAATATATTTATATATTTCTGTGAATCTGGAATATTTAAGCTCTTTAAAAGTCATGACAGAACTGAAGAGTGTAAAGTACAAAAATTTTAATGTGTGAGAATTTTGAAACTCTTGTGGCCTAGTAAGGTCATGAATGTTAGGCTGTATGTAAGTTCTGAAACAAGTGATGGATTCACACTGTGGAAGAATTCAAATCTATCTGTTTCAAACATAAATTTATAATATGCCCCGTTTATCTTTACATGAAAATTGAATGTTTATATTAGGCCACGGTTGGTTGCCTTAATTATTCAGATTAGAGCATTAATCTGTTTTCAACTTTGTGTGGATTGATAGGCATAATCCTAGCCGAAACTATACATTTATAATTATCCTTAGCTGAAATTATGAAACTAATTTATTGTTACCTGGGAAAACTGTAATAAAAGTTACCTTTAAACTTCTTCCTTGGGGTTCCAGTTGTAAGGAATATGCATGTAGCTGTAACTTATTTGTTAAAAGAAGAGGTATAGTTCCTTTAGATTTTGCTTACCTTTCTCATCACTTTAAGGCCAAATTTTGTCCAAAATTGGAAAAGAGGAATCAGAGACAGCTGTTAACATTGATGGGATTAAAATGAGATGGACATGGAAAGGAGGGTGAAAAGTGTAAAATTTATACCAAACCAAAGCAAATAAGTGAGTATTCACCATGGAGGTCATGATTTTATGTTCACATGATATTCCTTTCCCCTAACAAAATTTAGGTGAGAGTACTGAAGGGGGTGTGAGAAGAGATGTGTGGCCCTGGTGGTGGTACATGTGTGTTTCAAACATCCATAGAAATAACTTTAGTGCCATTTCCACTTCGTCTCAACTTCTACTTTGAATTGAGGCATCCATCTAATTTCATTAAGTCAGACTATTTATGGATAAACTTTGTATCACTCAGTATTATTTATTACATTTTAATCTCCTTAAACATCAGATGTTAGGGCCAACATTTTTATGAGTGGCAGTCTGAATGCAGGTTTTCTACGGAACAAGAGGCTTAGGTCTTTTCAGAAGCATCGGTGACTGTTTACAGAGAACTCAGAGTAGATCTTGTTAATCAGGGAGAGGATAGTTTTGTCACATTGATATCTGGTCTCCAGTCCTTTTCTGTTCGTTCTGCTTTCATTTCCTATTGATGATTTACAAAGCCAGATCATAGGAACAGATGCTCATGGCTCATCTTCCAAACAAACGGCATTGACAGACAAGGTTGTGAAGAAGGCTTGACAATGACTTCAGTGGGGTCTGGTTTGCCCATTATGCTTTAACGCCATTTAGAGCAGATCATTTTCATTCATGGGATAGCCATGAGAGAGTAAGATAAAGGCATTTTGCCAATACCAAAAGTGAATCTCTTTTTGTGCAACAGTTTAAGCCACCTGATGAATCCCACACTTCAAATAGATACCTTGGAAGACACCTTTTAGTTTAATCCTGGTGTGAAACAAAGAAAAGGCAGGATACTGAATTGTAAGATGCTTTGTATGTCTGTTAAAACAGCTACAATGGAACCTCTCTAAGATCTGTTTTCTGAGTAGAATTTCAAATTACCTTCCTAAGAATTGACAAACCCAGGGAGCTCATTGAAGAATATATGAGTTTTTTTTCTTGTACCAGAATATTTGCTGGCTCAAGCGATGACATTAAATTAAAATTATTTTTTATTCCATAATAGAAATATCATCAATATTTATATTTTGGTTAGCTCTAAAATGTTTTGATTTCTTTAAGAAAAACAGTGACTTAATAGATGGCATGTATTACAAGAGAATCCATTTTATGCATTCTTCTGAACAGCTTCCACAATGCCCTGTCTACTGATGTATAACTAGTATTTACCCACAACAGTATTTGCATTTTAAATTACTTTGTGTGCGCTGGATATTTGCTCTGACTCAGATCATAAGAAGTATATTGCCTTGGGCAGGGTAGGGGAGCAATTATTCTGCAGTCCTAATTAAGTCGTGATTAAAAATGGTACATGATCTTAGAAAATAAAGAAACTTTGTTGGCCATGCTTCATTTTTATCAAGCAGTAGAAAAGTCTCAGAAAAGAATCTTAGTCTCAAAAATATGTTCTACTACTTTCTTATACCAATGACTTTATTGTTGCTGCATATTCTGAGTTTTTACATTGACTTTATAGTTTCGTGGTCATAGACATGGGGGACTGTATGGTTCTGTGGGAATTTGTCTATTTCCTCTCCTGGTCACAATGTTGTAACACGGAAAGCCTGTAGTTAAAGAAATAGGTTCCAGTATGACCTACTGTTTCTGTTTTCCTTCTTGCTTTCTTAGACAAGGGTTTTCTAGGTAGATGATTTCTGGTGGTCTAGATTTATCAGTGTAGCTCCACTGGCTTTGTACATCCACCCTTACAGCCTCCTCATCCCTAATGTTGGGACGACTGTAGGTGTATAAAACACAAATAGTAACTAAGCTATTATTAATACTCTACTGCTACAATTTTCTCCTGGAAACAATGGATTTTAGTTTGCCAATTATTATCCAGTCTTTAGTTGCCAGTTTCTTGACAGCTGATATATTAGCAAAGTTCATGAAATAAAACTCCTGTTTTGTGTTCTAGACTAGATTCTAGAAAGACAAGCCTTCTTTTTTGTTTTTAAAAATAGTCACCTGTGATGGTGAATACTGATTGTCCAAGACCTAGAATTGGACATGATGTACGTTTGTGAGAATTTTCTTGATTAGGCTATTGGAAGTGAAAGGTCTCATCTTAAATTTGGGTGGCATTTTCTGTCAGCAGTCCAGATATAAAGAAAGCCATGAGGAAAGCTTTACACATTTGTCTGCTTACCTTTGCATCTAAATCAGTAGTTCTCAACCTTCCTAATGCTTCCTAATCTTTCCTAACCCTTTAATACAGTTCCTCATATTATGGTAACTGTCAATCATAAAATGATTTCATTGCTACTTCCTAACTGTAATTTCCCTATTATTATGAATCTTAATGTAAATATCTGGTTTGCTGGATACGTAATATGCAACTCCCATATGGGTCACACCCACAGATGGAGGATCTCCGAGTTCTGATTGGTTCATCTGTTCTGTTGCTGTCACTCCTCCTGGTGTTATCCTTTGTTGATAGAGAATATAGATTCTTTTACTTTCCGAAGTAGACAGCACACCAGTCGTTGTCAAGGACTCCTCAAGGCATTCAGAACCATACACGGACTGCTGGGTCACCCGACATCAGGGACTGAGCGGCAGTTGGGTTCTAAGCTCTTAGGGGTAAAGGTAGTCTTTGTTGGACTCACCACAACATAGCTTGTGAACTGATCTAGTAAATCTTAATTTCGGGTATAATTTTCTATCTGTTCTTTTTCTTTAAAGAGTTATCTATGGTGAGAATCATAAAATTGTTAAAAAGCTATAAATATGTGCATATGTATATTTAAATAATGGAAATAATTGTATAAACATAGAATGAAATAATTTTGTAAATATGACAAGGTACTCATATTGTGACAGATAAAATAAATGTTTTCTTAGGGAACATATTAAAAAAGATATAAATTAAAATGATGAGAAAACATCACTACAATTTATGTTCTTCACAATGTAAAGATAAGTTTGCCTTTGTGATTGATTTTTTCCATTTACACAGTTAATGCACAAGCAAATATGAATTCAAATCAAAACCTATAACAAGAGGCTATCCTATTCAATATTAAGGTTTTAAAATTAATTTTGTCATGCTTCACATTCTTTTTTGAATCAGATTTATACTGCTTTCTATAACACGAGCTATCAAGTCAGTACGGTTGCTATATCCCTAGTATTTCAATAAAAGTAATCAGATATCTTTGAGGAAAACAATGTGTGTATGTATATTGTGGGGGAGGGCAGTAAAATGTGTGTCTGGGCATTCATGTGCACATTTGTGCCTATGTTTGTTTTTAAAAGCTGTAGCCTATCATTGCTAGTTTTTTGTTGATCTTATTGGGAAGCTAAGCTGGGTGGTAGCATAAATAAATCTGTCTTGGCCTCTCTAGGACTGAAATTTTTAATGCTTGCCCATAGCCTTGCTTTTCTGTTTGTTTGTTTGACACAAGTTCTGGAGATTAAATCTAGGCCCACCTGAGCTATTTTCCCAGTATGAAAATACAAGTCGGTTGAACTGTGTTGTTGCCTGTCTTTCTTGAGATAGTCAAAAAATTGTGTGTTTTTCCAATGGCTAATAAATTTGCTCATAGAAGAAAATTAAACAATACTTTTTTGAAAAACTCTATTGGCTATACATACAACAATAAATATTCTATTTTGGGTAAGGTCATGATGTACATTTATTGTAGAATCTTTTGTGGAATCAAATCAGAAAACACCTATGCAAATAGTTCATATTTATGTATATCCCCAATATAGGCCTTGGGGAAATTCTTAATCAGTGATTGCATGCTTGAAGTCTTAGGATACAATAACACCAATGCATTATAATACAAAAACCTGTTGCTTTAGAAGTAAATGTGCTATGGGCTTTGAAGATGGCCCTTTAAGGAAAATGTTTGCCTCATAAGAAAGCATGAGAAGTGAAGTTTACACTCCAGCAGCACATAAAATGCCAAAAATGGCACAGTAAACTTGTAATCACAGTACTGTGAAGGCAGAGACAAGGGAGCTTAGCCAGCCTATCTAAACTGGTAAGATAGAAGTAGTGAGGAGAGAGACCTCCACTCAAAAATCAGATGTAGGCTAACTGATGAAAACACTCAAAGTTGACCTTTGGTCTCTATATACACATTCATCTGTGAATACATGCACAGACCACACACACACATACACATGCATTCACATCCACAAAGAAGGTAACATGCTAGATATCATGTAGAATTAAAAATGAGAGCCCATCTTCAAGAATCTTTTCTAATATCCTCAAATAATAAAATTGATAAGCATTGAGAAGTAGTGCAACCTTACATACAAAGGCATGCAGTTTCCCCCTAAGAAGAAAGTGTAGCCATCAGAAACAACAAGGGAAAGTAATTCTGAACTTTATTTGGCCAAGTCAATTCAATTGTTCTAGAAATAGGGTTTGAATTTGCAACATACCCTACCTGTTCATGTTTGGAGCTCTTGTTCTTGGAAGGATGGCAATATTTTTAGGAAGTTCTGACTCTTTAGAATATGGGCTAGAGTTGGCAGAAACGGGTTGGTGCCAAAAGGCTTTTGAAGGTTCTATCCACTACTATTTCCTGCTTATTTTTTACTTATTTTATCATTTACTTATTATTTACTTCCTGGTCTGTGTCATGTGACCTACCACCTTCTATACCTGTCAGGATCAAGGAACCCAAATCTCTTTGAAACTGCAAGCCCTACTAAACATTTCCTCTATTACCTGTTATTCTGTCATGTTTTAATCACAACAGCACAAAGTAACCAAACACAGATGTTTAATTTCAAAAGCGATTTCATATGTTCTTTAATAAATACAAATATTCTTAATTTTTCATACCTAATGCATATATGAAAAGCTTTAGCTACATGGTAGTCAATACTGTTACCTTTAAAATGCATCAAGCATATATGCTACACTATAAACTGAAATTAAGAGAAAGTGTTCACTTAAGCTGAATGGAAGTAAGTATTTTTAGTCTAGCAGTTATATCCATACTAACAAATAATCAATGGATAAAACAGAAAGAATGTTAAACTGTTTCACGTGTTGATTCATCTCTCCGTCTGTTATACTCTAGGACAGTTCCATTGATCTGCTCAGGGTCACTTGCACTGTGCCCATGATTCTACACTAGACTGAAACCAGTGTAGGAAGATTTCATCATTCATTGTCCTGGCCTGTATCTGGATAATTTGAGATAGATTATTACTTAAAACTTTACAAGAAAATGCAATGTGCTGGTTACTATTAATTATGATATTTGCACATGAGGCATCAGAAGCATCATTTGAGATGCTGACAACAGTGTTTCTCAGAATGCATTCGTCCTTCAAGATATAGTTAATGATCATATAGCAACCATCTTCGCTGAAATTACACTGGGAAATGCCACATCCAAAACAGCTTTTGACTTTAATGAAAAGGAAATTTAGTTCCCGAACATTGCATGTTTCTAATGAGGAGCAATTCATATCTACATATAATTTACTAGCTTAGTGTTGAGTCTGCATGTATACATGCATTTGCAAAATTTTTCAACAAGAATATGTTTGGTATAATGCAATACAAAAGTTACAGAAAAAGTTGATATGCCTTTCTTATAATTCATTTTTAATGAATTTTCAGTTTTGGTCTATTGATCTTGGTCTTGTCTTCAAACTAGATCTGCTATGATTTTGTGTATGCTGCAGTGGTCATGAAGGAAGCCTATGGCTAGATTTTCTAAAAACACAGAGCTTATAAAGAAATTTAAAGGACATAAAAGGAAGATTCTTGACTTAGAATTTTCCTGTCTGGTTTTTCATCTCTCTTTTTTTTTTTCTTAGAAAATGGGAAGAGCAAAGATAATATCTCTTTATGCTAGCAGTTTAAATTGTGTCATCTTAGCCCACTGGGTTCCAGGTACTCTTTAGTCTTTTGTATCTCTTAGAAACAAGAGGTAGAAGGGTTAAAAAAAAATGATACCAAGATTACACCCCAAGCCAATGGTTCACCCTTCAATATGGGGCAATTCTTGTTTTGCTTGGATTTCTCTTTGAATTGGCCAAAGATGTACAATCAGGAACTGAAGGACTTACAGACAGACATGGAGGCCTGGTGCAAAAGCCTGTATTCTTGACTCCTTGTTATGCCTATTTGGCAGGTCACCCATGAGACAAAGGGGATGAATTCTCTTCTGTTAGCCTTGATCTCTACCCCTAGAGCTCTGAGGATAAGTGAGCTCTTTGCATTGTTGGACGATTCGTCCTGTGGTTTTGATGGAAGTTAAAGACAAATGGGAAGCAGTGCTCAGAAGCTGCTACCACAGAAAGGCCATCCTTCCTTTTCTCCATGAGTGGTGTTCAGGCCTGAGAGATGTCACTGTATTGAATGAAAAGCTGTAACTTTTACTTATTTCCATATTACTCTGAAAACATTAATCACATCAAGTGTTAGAAATAAGCTTTGCTGTAAGGGCCTTAGCATCTCATAGGCTTTGGTTATCTTAATCTTTCTGTTATGGAAAAATATACATAAACATAATTATGTATTTACTTCCCCTTCACAAAAATAGGCAATGTTAGCAAAGTTCATTCCTTTGTTTTTTTCAGTAATAATGGTTACTACTTGGGACAAACATTCAGAGATTCTAGTATTTAGACACATGCAAACTTTCTTATTTCTTATTATAAACCAAAAGCAAAGGAAAACTTTTAGCACTATATAATATTGACTGATAACCACGTCTGGTAAATGACAGTCTCATCTCCATGTCTAAAGTCTCATTCTTCATCCACATACATTCTTGCCCGTTATGGATCATCATAGTCATTCACTAGCCACAACACTAGTCTGTTTCCCCCACAATGCCTTGCCACCCACATTGTCTACATTATAGCTATTATATCACCTGGATTTTGTTTACAATGTCTCTCAGACAAGTTAGTTCAAAATAAAAATCAAATGAGCATACAAGAGACTAAATAGATTATTTTCTATTTAGTTAGGTTATTTACTCTTCTGACTAAAAGGAAAATAATAGTTATACTTTTACAATATTAAAATCTTATTTCAATAAAAAGAGTTAAATGTATCTTAAGTCACAGTTGTCTAAGTTATTCAAATGATTTCTCTTTCCTTTCTGGGAAGGGACTATCATCACTTTGCAATTGCTAAGATGCTAGCTTAGGACAAAAGTTGAAAATAATTTAAATAAATTATTCAATATTGAATAATAAATGGTTTGGGAACTCCATTATGATTGATAACAAGTCATTATCTAGACTGGATAATAAGGAAGGAAATTAGACAATCACACAATGTTCTATGCCTTTCCTGTGTGGACCATCTCTCATCACAATGTTGGGAGTGTGTGCGGCTTTCTGATTTGATCGTAGAAATTCTGGCCAAGTTGATAGCAGTGCTTCTGTCTCCAGAGATATAATAGCAGGTCTGATGCCTTTAGCAGCCAAATTTTGTTATCCATAAAAATTTCTCGTCTCCCTCTACAACTTTGTGATCCATTATTCATCATAGGAACCTGGCAGATGCTGACTACATGAACTCAAGAAGCTACATTTAATTATGTCCTACTAGGAAGCTGGGGTATTTCATACTGGCACAACAATAACTCAATTCATATGTTTCCTTTTGGGAGGGCAGCTCTAAACAAAAGTGTCATGTTAGCTTTCTTCCTACAATGACACCAAACCACCTTTAACTGAAATTCTCATTATTTGAGTCACAAAAGCATGAGATTGCAAAGCTGAGTCATTGTCTCCTAAAGCTACCATTGTGAGGCACACACAGAGGAAATACACAGGAACTAGAAGGTTCTTGGGAAAAATGTCAGTGGGGGGTTGTTCCTAGGTAAGAGGCAGGGCAGGAAGAGAGACTAATCATTAGGCTGGTCACTGCAGAGGGCAAATGCTCAATTAATTCTCCTAATTATTCTGTAATTCAACACAAACATCTGTTGTCTTTACAACTCTGCCACAACTTGAGACTGAAACTAAGAGTGTTCTGGATTTTTAATTTTAACCTCTTCTTATTTATATCTTGCTGTACCCTAGTGGGTTTCCATCATTTTAGAAGTTAATGACCATCCTATAAGGACAATAAACAGTAGTACAGTAGTATGACAATGGTCAATACTGAATATTTCCACTGTCTTCCTTGAGTTGTTTATGGCTTAGAAATTAGATACATGATTTTAGTTATAGATTAATTTAAGGCAAATGCTAGGATCTTTCATGAAGTATCATAGGCAACAAAGTGCTAGCTACCTCTTTTAACACAATTATCTTACTTTGTTAAATCCTTAGTGAGACGAAAATGTGTGAAAAATAAAACCCAGTTATCTATTCTACCATAACTAACTCGTGAGTGCTATATTTTAATTTCACCTAAGAGTCTGGTCCTTGCTTAGCTAAATTGGGAATATTCTAATGACAATTCTGCAATCAAGACTATTAAAATTGGCTTAGTATGCATATAATTTAGCTTGCTAATATTTTTTTCATTTTCAAAATGATAATATAATTACATCAATTCCTCCTTTCCTCCTCCCAATTTCTATTATTCAGCATTCCCTTTGCTTTCTCAAATTCCTGGTTTCTTTTGCATTAATTGTTGTTACACACACACACATACACACACACACACAGACACACATACATGCATGTGCACGAGCATGCACAAACACACACACAACTCTAAATATATAAGTGCAATCAGTCCCTGTTCAGTATGTATATATATTCTCTCAGCGTTGACTATTTGTTGTTGGATAGGACCCTTGGCGATCATTGTTCCTCCTACTCTCATCACTTGGCAGATGCCTGGAATCCTTTTTCCAGGGTTGATGTCCTTTTAGTATTCTTCCTTCTGTGCCAGCATTTCCATTGGTTTTGTCATTGTTCAGGTAGCCATGGTGACGAGACTTAATGGATGTGGCCTCTCTGACATTTTTGGAGATACAATCTCACAGCTGTACAACTGTGCCCATTTCCTCTGCAGTAAACCTGAACCAGCCATGCAGGAACTCTGGTTGTATCAGTTGAGGCTGGGCTTAGTCTCTGCATTTGATTGAGTATAGTTTTCTATACTGGTCTCCATATTTTGGAAAGATACTTTTCTTTAATGAGAGATGAGAATTACATTTTATGTGGGTTTAATTATAGAATCTTAGAATGCAGCTATGACTAGCTTTCAGGGTGCCAGAAAACAGCATGTGACTTAGTCACTGTTACAATGCTATAAAAAGACACCATGACCAAGGCACCCCTTATGAAAGAAAGCATTGACTCTAGAGGTGTCCCCAGGTGTCCATGGAGATGTCCCCAGCTAGATCCTTGGGCAGCTGAGGAGAGGGAGCCTGAAATGGCCCTATCATATAGCCATACTGATGAATATCTTGCTTATCACCATAGAACCTTCATCTGGGGATGGATGAAGCTAGAGAGAAAGACCCACACTGGAACACTGGACTGAGCTCCCAAGGTCCAAATGAGGAGCAGAAGGAGGGAGGACATGAGCAAGGAAGTCAGGACCGCGAGGGATGCGCCCACCCACTGAGACGGTGGGGCTGATCTAATGGGAGCTCACCAAAGCATGCTGGACTGGGACTGATGGAGCATGTGATCAAACCGGACTCTGAACGTGTTGAACAAGGAGGGTTGACTGAGAAGCCAAGGGCAATGGCACTGGGTTTTGATCCTACTGCATATACTGGCTTTGTGGGAGCCTAGTCTGTTTGGATGTTCACCTTCCTAGACCTGGATGGAGGGGGGAGGACCTTGGACTTCCCATAGGGCAGGGAACCCTGACTGCTCTTTGGACTGGAGAGGGAGGAGGAGGTGGAAATTTTTAAGTAAAAATAAATAAATAAATAAATAAATAAATAAATAAATAAATAAATAAATAAAAGCATTGAATTGGATGCTTGCTTACAGTTTCAGAGGGTCAGTTCATTACCATCATAGCAGAGAAAATGGTGTCAGGTGTATTCCTGGAAAATTAGCTGACAATTGGACCAGACAAGAGGGAAATGAGCCTGGGCTTGGTTTTGTTTTTTTTTGTTTTTTTTTACCTCAAAGCCCACCTCCCACCCCAAGCCATTCATTTCCTTCAACAAAACTGTGCAACTCATTTCCTTCAAGGAACCCATACCTACTCAAACTAGGTCACAACTCTTAATCCTTTCAAACGGAGCCACTCCTATTGACTAAGCATTCCAATATATAAGATCATGGGGAGCCATTCTTATTCAAAATTCTACACTTTGCAAGATGTAGCTTTAACAACTTGGATCAGCTAAGAGAAAAAAAGAATTAACATTTCTAATCTTGGTGGTGGGCTTTGTTTGTTTTGTTTTGATTTTATATTTTGCTGTTTTTAGTGATGGGTTTGAATGCAAGACTTTTGCTTGTTTGTTTGTTGAAGGTCAGTTTAACCAGGCTGACTTCTTTTCCTCCAATGAACCAGGATGTTTAGCTTTAACCCATGTTAATCTTGACTGTGCCCCACAGTGGAACTGCTATTCTTCACTTTATCTCTATTACTTCTCCCTGTTTCTCTGAATAGACCATATTTCTTCCTCTAACTTCCTTCTGATCCTTTCTTTGTTTTGCAATGCTTCCGCACAGGACTTTGGAAAACAAGCTAATTTAGCCAATTACTCCAGTTTGGTTGAAGGTAAAAGCTTCCAAGCAGCTCCCTCATTATTCTTTCTAGGATGCACTTCCTAAACATTCTAATTTTGGAATTTAAGGACAAACTAATATCATCCACATAATTGTGAGATCAGAACGGGAAAAATATACCTTTCAGGTTAAGAGTTCTGCACACAGTTAAGTTCCTGTTTGTCGTATGTTTGTTTGGTCCTTCTGCATCAAATGTGTGCAGGAGTTACCTGAGCCCTGAGCTGGAAATACACCAGGATGTATTTATTGCCCCTGAATGGATGTAGATGGGAGGCACACAGGCAGGAAGTAAGTATGTCGGAATGTATGCTTGCCCCTGATTGGACTTGATCGGAAATGTGGTGAATTTGCTTTTTTAAGCCTCTGCAAAATGTCCCTCTGGGCCATTTTCTAGAAAACCAGAGATAGACTTTACCAGAATCCATCAATCTGACCACTATTTGCTTGCTTCAATTCTGGCTTTAAGTTGTGGCAGTGGTCTTATTCACAACCAGTAGGATTAAAAACTTGTGTAGATGCACACAGACTATCCTGAAAAACAAGATGTAAATAAAATAAAAAGAATATTCTTTTTATTAATGATAAGCAATCTTTTGGCACTTTTCAGTATATCGGAAATAGTGAAAAAATTCAAATACAGCTATCTATGCCTGCTGTGTAGCTGCACTTCTGAAAGTGTATCAGCTTTGTGCATTACATAAAACTAAGCTCTGGATATTTCCTGGATATATTCTTTTTATAAATGCAGGATGACTGAAGAAATTACCTTTGAGAGTTACTGAGAAGGATCAAACTATTAAGTCCTAACCTTCTAAAGTTTAAAGCAGGTGGAATAACAGGCAGATTTTTCTAAAAAAGAATTCTATCCATTTGTTTAAATGTTACAATACTGACTATGGTTTTACATAGGTATCAGTTAGGTATATTTCTTAAGTCTCTCCACCAACACAAATAATTCCAATCAGACCAGATTTGACCAAATCAAAGATGCCTGTGTTTAATAAATGCAACACTCCCAGGTAGCCAGGAGCACGGCAGGGAAAGACCATGCAGAACAGAAGACAGCCGGGCGGTGGTGGCGTACGCCTTTAATCCCAGCACTTAGGAGGCAGAGGCAGGTGGATCTCTGTGAGTTTGAGACCAGCCTGGTCTACAAGAGCTAGTTCCAGGACAGGCTCCAAAGCCACAGAAAAACCCTGTCTCGAAAAACCAAAAAAAAAAAAAAAAAAAAAAAAAAAAAAAAAAAAAAAAAACAAAAACAAAAACAAAAAAAACCCCGAAGACAATGTGTTCCTTTTTTGGGCCAAGTCTAAATAGCCTGTGAGAGTAGTCCTGACCCTCCCTGGGGAAGGGTCAGCACTTGGCAGGCTTCCCAAAGGTGGAGTCCAGACCAAGGCAACTCCCAGGCCAGGGGCTGGGGTGATGCTTTGAACCGAATACCAAGGGGAGGGGGCTTAGGATGGCTGCCAGGGGCTGGGGTGACACTTCTAATCATCCCAGACTCCTTGGATATAGGAGTATCAGAGGGCTGGGGTCTCACTTTTAATCAAACATCCCAGACTCCTTGAATATAGGGGTGTCTTCTCAAGTCTGGCTTCTTCCTGTGGGTACAGGGTGATGCAGGAGAGGGGGAAGGAGTAGTGGACTCACGCTCAGTGAGAGGAGGGGCTGGAGCAGCATCTGGTTTACTGTCATCCCAGAATCCTCACGCAGCTAATTTTTGAGGGAAATGAGAAGGCAGGTGGCCAGTAGAAAAAAATAATGTTATGGTTGGTCCTATGAATGAGGCTAGCTATGGGAAGTCATTAACTGCCAGAAAGAATGAGACAGAGTGGTGCCCTGGATGTACAGTTGAGGCTCAGGTGTATAATTGGGACACAATAGCAGATAACACCAGATTTTAGTTGGTAGGTGTTCTTCATCCAGGAGAGTTGGTACCAATGGTGAAGTCCCAGGAGCTGGTGCAGGTGTTTGGCATTGTCTGGAGAGTGCTTTTTATGTTGGTCTTGGCCCAGGCAACAGGAGTGACCTGTAAAATATGCTTGAAACTGGCTGGAGTTAGCAAAAGGCTCTGGAGACAGTTAGTTTTTTACTAGATTTTTGATAAGAGAACTGAAACAGATTTACATCTTGGTGTCATTGCAAAGGCTATTACTTTATGTTAAAAGCTATGAATGTTTTAAAGGACAATTAAAGGCAATTGGATTTTAAAGATACATCTGAAACCTCTTAGCCCTGGACTATGAATTCTATGAAAGAGGCACACCTGTCTGTATTTTTACAGGAAACTTAACAAATGAGATAATGAACTACTAGTACCTTAAGTCATCAAATAACATTAAAGAGATCTGGGAGGGATAAATGAGCAGAAATGAGACAACTTTTTTAGCTACACAGGCAATCCCAAATCATCTCCTTAGTCCTTGGAGAACACCAGTCTTAGAAGCAGTGCTTGCTGTTAGCTGCTGAGTACAAGAGGCCTAAAGATGTTTCTGGTGACAGGGAAGATTTAGTCTTCCTGTCATGGCAAGATGAGAGGATCGATTCCTCAGAAGGCATCCAGGAAGCTGAAGAGGTGAAAGGCCACTTTTTGCTGTAAGTGGCTTTGCCAAGGCCAAGGGCAAGTCTGGAGGTGGAAGGTCATTCTGTAACTATGTATGTTCTTGAAGGAGCAATAAGGTGCTGCTGAAGCTAGCGTGTCTCAGTGTTAGAGGCTCTTTTGTTAAATGCCCTACCCTCAGATCTGTAAAGGCACTTAAGAATTGGGTACCATTACCTGTCATTTAAACTAGGCATATAAGCTAAATTTATACATGCATTTTACCCAATTAGTTACAGTTTACCAATGATAGTAAATGTAAGAAGATTAAAAGGAATAATAAATCAAAGAATACAAGCACATGTGGGTATTCTTACCCCAAGATGGTGCTGAGGTCAAAATGACAGCTACCCACATGTGTTTTTCCAGAGCTGTTATAGTCTATGCCTATTGGGACTCAAGTCTGCTGTGATGCATCCACTGAATAGAGCCCTTGAGTCAAAATGAGGGTGCATGAGAAATAAGTGGGGACATCTCCAAACACCCAGATCTCATCTCAGCAAAAGCCCTGCTTTCACTGTGTGGGTCAGGCTTTTAGTGTGGCCCACACTTCAACAAGAATCCTGAAAAGAAAATGAGTCCTCCTAGGGACCCTACTGGTCATATACTTTAAAAGGGAAACTCACCAAATCAAAGACAATACTGCCTGGCAGAGGGCACGTGAAGGGTGTTTTCCAGCACATGGCGTGCTGAGACCATGTGAAAAACAGACCCTCTCTGAGGAACCTCCATATATTAAGTATATTTCTTAAGAAGAAAGAAGAGCCTCTCTGCCGATGTAGATAATTCCAATCCGACCAGATTAGACCAAATCACAGAGGCCCACATTTAATAAATTCACACATTTAATAAATTAACAGCAATTCAGGGTGGCTGGGAGCATGGGGGGGGGGTGGAGACCACACAAAACCCAAGACCACTTGTTCCTTTCTTGGCCACAGCATAAATAGCTTTTGGGAGTTGTCCTGACCCTCCCTGAGGAGGGGTTTGCTCTTGGCAGTCCTCCAAAGGTGAAGTCTGGACCTAGGCAACTCCCATGCCAGGGTGATGCTTCGAACCAAATATCCCAGGGGAGGGGGCTTAGGATGGATGCCAGGCGCTGGGGTGACACTTCCAATCAGTATTTCATAAAAATGAGATTATTCAAACATCAATATAGGCAGATACATCCAAAATATATACAGTGGTATTTTTCTTGAAATGATCTCATATGTATGTGTATGTTATTTCATATATATATTTATTACATGAAATTATCTCATATATTTAATTATATATAATTGAACACACACAAGCATACATATATATGTATGCATATACATTATGCAGACACAGAGAGACATACATACATATATACATACATATATATAGAGAGAAAATTTACATACACATCACACAGACACATTCACACATACATACTTAAATATATAGAGAGAACCTAAAGAACAAAACCTTTAAATGTCAGTCTTTGTGTATTGTATGTTCACAGTTTTTCACTCAAAACTATGTGATGGTTTCAACAAAGGCAGGTGTCAAACTGAAACATTTCTACTTTCAAATTATAATTCTAACCCTCATGGGCTCGCAGATCATAACCAAAATCAGTTTTCAACATTCCCTCTTTAGATAAGTCAGGCTTCTTCTTCAGGAAGAAATAACATATCCTGTAAGGGTCTGGTGGAGCCTGTCAAGTAATTGTAGTAATCTGAAAAAGGTGTATGGATCTGAAATTTGAGGTTGAAAAAAGAGATGACATATGTTAGAATCTCATGAATCAGGATTTAATGTGTTAGAAAGGCCTGAGGAATTTGCATTGTCATAAATGTTCAGTTTGTTAGTACAAGCTTGTTTTGCCAAAGAAAGTCACGGCTGAATTATCGAAGACCTGAACCTGACCTCTCCAACACTTTTAATAATAGAGGATCTATTTATTGGAAAAGTGAGCACCCTTTACTTGGTCCTGAAGAACTTTGTCTTGTTCAGGTTCTTGAATTCCATACAACACTCATAGCTCCCTTATGCATTCTGATCAGCTTGTATACTTCACCATATGTGTGCCTCTTGGATCTCCTGGAGCTATAACGGGAGTTGCTGATGGTTATGAGCCACTATGCAATTTCTGGAAATGGAACCTGGGTTTTCTGCAAGAGCAACATCATCTCTTAACCAATGAGCCATCTCGCCAGTCTCAAGAATAATTTTAATGAAAATAATTGTCCAACCCCAATTTTTGGAGTGCTTCTGTGGGGTCCAATTTATGGACTTGGAAAAGAGAAGTTCAGTATGATTTTCTTCCAGTGTGACAAGTCAGCTTGTCTTTTTGACTCCTTTGGAGATTTTTAGTTTAGGAGCTGAAAGGGCGAAAATGCCCAGGCTTCCTTTCAGCAACAACCACTCTGTGGTTTTCTCTTTCGAGTTTCCTTCACTTCAGACTAAGCACAGTATCAATTTCTTCCTCTTCCAGCAATGCCATTTCCTTTCTTTATGGCTCAGTTATCATTTGTGGGATCAGGTAACCTAAGATAAAAAGTTTATCACACACATTCTTCAAGCCAAAAGTGATTTATATGTGCGTTTTTGAAAGAGTAGAGCAACCTACAGGCAGCGGGCAGAGCCTCATGGGAGTTTTAACCAATGAAATCTGACAGGGAGACAATGGACCAGAAATTAATGTGGAAGTTTTCAAGAAGAATGCTAGAAGATGAAGACAGCTTTGTCAGGAGGCCACAGAAGCACAGAGGAGATTTAAATAAGAAAGTTTCTGACAGGCCAAAAACAGGATTTTTTTAAACTACAGAGCAGAAGGCCTTAGTCTGATGCAAAAAAATATAAATTGAGTTCAGAAAAATTAAGAAATCTTCACTCATGGTGAATTGTCCTATATTCTTTGCAGTTTAATGGTCAAAAACAGTCCAAGACAGTCCAACATATATCCACTAATACTTAATAAATAATTATATTTTATGAGAGATCAGTATACAATGAGATGTTCTATATAACCAGACAGGGTAGGCAGTCCCCAGTGGGTTCTAATTAATCAACATCCTCTCTGAATTCAGTCTTGAAGCCTCATTGGGTGAAACATAGATGGCATGTATATTTGAAAGACAATAGACAGCAACACTGGCTACATGTGTCCTTATACTAATGGTCTGCCATGTACTGCTAATGCAAAATGTAATGAAAGGAACTTGGGTAGAAATTAACCCAAGAAGAAAAGTCTACGCTAGTCAGCACAAATGTCAGTAGTGTATATCTCTGTGCCAGACAAATTCACTGTCATTAAAGACCCTGTTGCTAAAGTTATAACATCAATCATTGAAGGATCTGACACTCCTGTTATATGAGCTCAACCATCCAGCAATTACTAAATAAAAGTATTGTTTCATCTGTAAAGAAAATATGTAAAACTAAGATCAATAATGTTGAGGTCAGGAATTTCTCTGAGGTTTCTACTACTAGCATAATTAACTCTATAAAAATATCTGAATGAAATAGAACTATGGTTTGCAATGTTAATTATCAGAAGAACTAATTAGAAAAGTGTTAAGTAACTCCTGAAATCTGAAGTAGGAAGTGTATCTCAGTTACACAAATAGGGTGAACACAGACTAATTTTTGCCTGTTAGTTTTTCAAGATTGCAGAGTAGACAGAATAGATGAAAAACCTCAACCCTTGACTTATAGTAATATCATTGAATTTTATCAGCTTCCATATTTATAAACATAGCAACTTTTATATCTTTGACAAAAATAATATACCAAAAATAATAAAAAGAATTCAACAAGTTCAGTCAAAAATCTGAAAATTGTCAATCATGTAAAAGAAATATTTTATATATATAGTATGTAATTTGTATCAGAAATATTAATGCTTATGCTAATGTCTTAAAATAAATTGTGCATCATTTATGTGACATAATAAATGATTAAAAACCCATGCTTCCTATTATGTAGAATTTACAAGCATCAGAGGTTGGGCATAACCCATCACTGTGACATAACACCTACAGAGGTCAACCTAAAGAATAAAGATTTATTTTAATCACAGGTTCAGAAGTTTCTATGTTTAATTACTTAGCTCCTTTGTTTCTAGCCAAGGGTAAGGCAGAGCCACATGATAAGGAAAATGATGGGGAAAGTTGCTCACAACATGGTGGCCAGGAAGGAGGGGAGGAGAGGAAGAAAGAAAAAGGATTTGGTAGATAACTTGATCATTGAATTATAGCTGAAAAAAATGAAAAATAATAAGTATGTGGCTAAGAACACTGACGTTCATCAATCATTGCTCATTCTTTGATCACTTCTATGCTTTGTGAGACAGGTGGCTGAATTCTGTTCACAGGCACATGGGAAGGAGTTGATTTTTCCGTTTCTTGATCTAGCTCCTAAAATCTGCTGTTTGGTCTTAGAATAATTTAAGGCTTTGAGGATCAACATCTCCTAAATAACAATGACCCACCATATTAACTTTTGAATTAAAAAATTACTTCTATAATAATAGCCCAATAAGGTTTGAGAGTTGTTGAATATGACAGCTGACCAGTCCTTCGTAGTAAGGTGCCTTGAGTCTATTATTTCTATTGAATATTCAATGATAAACAAACACTGGTTTATATTCTACATGTCAGGATTACAACAAAAGAGACACTAAATTCATAAGGCGAGACAATGGCATAGAAAATGACTTCTCCCAACACACAGGTGATACATTGCTGTTAACATTCTCTTGTAACTGAAAGAGAAAAAATATGTGTTCATTTCAATTAATAGAAAATTGCTGTTCAGAAGGTGTTCTATAAAGTTAATTCTGGTGTCTGAAATAGATATAATAACTTAGCCTCCTAAAAACATGACAAAGGAATAATTTATTCAAGGAAACTATCACCACCAGGGGCTTACATATAGAGGACTAGTTACATACTCCATTTTCTTATCACCAACTGTTTATTAATTATTATTTACTAATAAGCATAAACATAAATAGTAGGAATTTTAAATGAGCACTCATTAACTTTCTCTAGACTGAGCATGCAATGTCATTTTAGAATATACATATTACACATGATCAAATGTTTCTTTGTGCAATTTTATGTTAATTATTAAACTTAGAATTAACCATGTTGAATAATTATTAACATATTTAATTCATTGCTAGTATCATTTATACTTTTATAGTGAGGACTACATTCCAGAAAGAAAAGCCTCATTACATTCAAATATCATTTATGTGCTTTGGGCCTGAACATTTAAAATATCAGAGAAATAATTAACATATTCAAAAACAATTTTGAACCTGCACTAATAAAAATAATGAGGAAAAAACAAAATCTCCATTATTTTTCTAAACCTAAGTCATGCTGTATTTTAGGCATTTTTTAAAAGTACATATAAAAATAAGTGCAGAGACTAGTTTTTCTAATTTAAGATGTGAAACATTAATTAAGATAAAAGTTATAAAATAAGGAATTTGTAATACATTGTTGATATACAATGTATTCCCAATGAGAAAATACTTTCTTGGTATTTCTTTTTAAAAATAAATAACTTTGATAAATAGTATGATAAAGATTATTAAAGAATGTGAATCTTAACCTTGGTATTTACAGCAGCCAGACTCTGAGTAGATTCCAGCTTTTCCATTAGCTTCTAGAAAGATTACAGATGAGAAACTATGGTTTAGAAAACATTATATATATATATATGTATATATATATATATTTTTTTCTTTTGTCAAGACAGGGTTTCTGTGTATCACAGCCCTTGTTGTTCATACATACAAAATTGCTTTTTGGCCTTGGAAAGAAAATTGCTCCGGTGGTTATTCAGAAGCAAAGGTTCAACAGTCAGGAAAATCATGAGTAATGGGGGAATCTATGGGAAGAAATTTCTAGATAGGATGAAGTTGAAAGATAATTTCTACTATCAAATCTCAACGACTTACCCCTTGACCCAGGAGGTTCCATTTGGCATGAAGATGATGAAGTCGAATATGGGTTGATGTGTAGTGAACACATCCCAGGTGACAGAAGACACTGACGCACAGGTTAGATGACTGTGAGGGTTGCATCTGCTTCTTGCATTGTTTGTTTTAAAAATAAGAAAAGTCACCAAGTTACTTTTGATCACAAAAAGTCAGTGTTGACTCTTGTCATGTGATTTACCCTGGTAACCTAGAGTTGGAAATACTTGTGTTTATATATTTATTAAGTTTGTAAGCACAGAAATGAGGATTAATGGTATAGATACACAATCAATCTACTTCAAGGAACTCAGTGTCTCATAGTTAACTATATGTCAGTAGAAACAGACCAAACAGATGTGTTTATTTATCTGTATCCTCAGCCAAAAAAGTACAATATTTATTTTTATTAACCTAAAAATTTTGAGATATACTATAAAAAATTACATTGTTTCCTCCTCCTTTCCTCATTCTGAATCTAATCATATTATATCCTTTCATTCGCTTTCTCAAATGCAAATCCTCTTTTTTGTTAATATTTATTGCATGCATATATGTGTATTTGTATACATATACACTCCTAGATACAACCTTCTCAGGCTGTCTAATGTTACTTGTATGTGTGTTTTCAGGGCTGACCATGTGGTATTGGATAACTACTGGTGTTCTTGTTCCTGGGAAAGAATATTTCACTCTCAATATTCCTTGAACAAGTACAGCCAAAGATATGCTAAAGTGGATGTGGTAAAGACCATAACTCCTCAATCCTACACAAAGTAATTCTCCTTTATGCTGACATCAGATCCATCCTCTTCCCCTAGTCCAGAGTCCTGGGTGTTTTTACTGGAGAGTGTTCAGCTGCTTCCTCTTAAGTGATGGATTCATAGACATGCCTACTTATCCATATTTCTCACTGAAGAAGACAGACTTTGAAACACTCTGCCATTTTGTTTCAACGAGGTGTATTCTAATTCAAGATCTCCTCTTGTGAGTCTGATAAGCCAGGTTTTCTTATGTCTAAGGCTACTAAAAGTATGGTTTGTGGGAACTATCCCTTGCACTGCAGGGTCTTTATCAGCCTAGAAGATACAGCTAACAATCCTTCAACCCCACTATGGTAATTTTAAAAAAAGTTTTAACTTCATTAACTCTCTGAAAAAGAGGAGGAAAACCACCTTAATTGAAAAGTGACAATTTATAATCCATGAGGGATCAAATCTCCCCACCATACTTTGCCTACCAGATGCTGATCCCAAAAAGCATCTCACAGTACTAACCACTACCTCATTTTCGAACTTACAACACAATGTTATTTATAGCTAAACCTCACTAACCAGCTAGCTTCCTAAATAGGTAACTGCAATTCACATGTGTACTTTCAACTTCTGGAGAAGCGGGTAAAAAAGCAGGAAGATTCATAGTGAAAGCAGTTAGAGATAGTGCTTCAACAAATGACTCCAATGGATGAAAATATGAAGCTACAAGCAGAGATGAATTTGGTGTATGTTGGAGGGGGGGGACTCACTGGCTAGTCTGCACAAGTTAAGGGACAGATTAAAATATTGTTTTAAGCTTACTGCTTGTGGTGATTTGAATGAAATTGGTCCCCATAGACTCAGGAAGTGGCATTATTGTAGGTGTGGCCTTGTTGGAGGAAGTGTGTCACTGACATGTGGGCTTTGAGGTTTCAGAAGCTCAAGTCAGACCTAAGAGCTTCTTCTCTCTTCCTGCAGCCCTTGGATTGGATTTGGATGTGAAACTTTTAGTTACGCTTCCATCAGCATGTCTACCTGAGTATCATCATGCTTCCTGCCATGATGACAACAGACTAAATCTCTGAACTTCAAGTCAGTCCCAATTTAATGTTTTCCTCAATAATAGCTGCCATGGCAATGGTGTTTCACAGCAAGAGAACGCTCACTATGACACTGCCAGTCTTGCCTATGATAATAGGAAAGATTGGAAAAGCTTGAGTCAGTAGATAACTTACTTTGCTGAATGATGGGGCATGGGGAAGGTAATAAGCTTAATGATATTATCAGACTTCTGTTCAACCATCAATAAAAACCTGGAACTCCCACAGGCACCTTACATGTATGGGGTATGAGTATATGTGTCTGGGAGTAGACACGAGTGAAAAACTAGTATCTCATTCTGTTTGTAGGCTTTTGCAGACAGCTATATAAATAGCAAAGAAATCTCAATCTTCAAAATGAGCACCGGAATAGCCATGAATTGAATGTTCAGAGGGAAGATTATAAATGCTCACTCCTCTCCCAAATCTCAGTAGCAACAGACAGATTAGCATCAATGGGGCTCCATGTAGATTTCACTTAATTATGAAATTGTGTCACATTTAATTACTCTGTATTTGTATTTATGCCATATATGTATTTATGTGTTAGCTCATGTGGAACACATTTGCTGAGGACAGAGAACAATATGAGGGGTGTCGGTTCTTTGCTTTTACCTGTTGATACCTCCTAGAGATAGGAGAGCTATCACCTGTAGGCAGCACGTTTTGAACACAGATTATCAGGCTAGAGGGAAAGTGCCTTAACCTACTGTATTATCTTATGTACCTGAAATAATGAAAAAAAAAAAAGCCCGGGTACTTCTCCTGAACTGAATATATCCAGAAATATAGGTAATATTCAGTGTATCATTTTACACACATTAAGACATTTTTATATATAACATATATATGTAGATAACTATATAGAGATGTGTGTTCGATGGTATTTTATAATTTTTACTGAAAATGTCATTGTTACACTATCAAGAGGTAATTCTTAAGATATGTATTTCCTTCCATCTCCATTTTCCTTGTATATGTATTTCTATTGAAGCACTTGGATCAGTGGTTTTCATCCTGTGTGATCACAACTCCTAAGGTTGAAGGACCTTTTCACAGGGATTGCCTAAGACCATCGGAAAATGCAGATATTTACATTATGATTCATAACACTAGTGAAATTACAATTATAAAGTAGCAACAAAAATAACTTTATGGCTGGTGTCACCACAACATAAAAACTGTATCTGTGTCCCAGCATTAGGAGGTTGAAAACCACTGCTTTAGATCTCAGAATCAGTAATTGCCATAAAAATTACCTCCCGTCTGTAATGGAAAGTAGTCAGAGATGGGGGATAATCTTCCTGGTGAGGGTTAAATCTTCCTGATTTCAAGTCACTAAATCCTAGCATACTCATCAGGGCACAGTTGGAATTTAGTGTATATAAACCAAAAGCATAAGATGGAAAAAGATGGTTGTCATTTCAGTTTTCAAGATGGAAAGTACATTAATATAGAATGTGTTTTTATGACATTATTCCACTAATTTAAAGGCTGTAGAGATTGCTCTGAAAAAGCTGAAGAAATGATCCAACCATTAAAGGCTAAGGCTCATGCCCCAGAAGATGAGTGATTATTTTAA
Source organism: Microtus ochrogaster (assembly GCF_000317375.1). NCBI lineage: Eukaryota > Metazoa > Chordata > Mammalia > Rodentia > Cricetidae > Microtus > Microtus ochrogaster. The sequence goes on from NC_022018.1 coordinate 25,996,964, forward strand.
AAAATAAGTAGGAAATAAGTGAATAAAGCTATTCCTATTAATTATATGGTCCTATATTGAATATGCTTATATATTTCTTATACACTTGTGTTTAAGTTGGAGTTATTGTAGAAACAAATTATTTCCCTTGGTCCTGTGTTCAGTAGCAGATAATGAGGCCTCATGCATGCAAGAGTAGCTGCAGATGAGAAAACATGAATGTGCTTGCTGGTGTTCATCATCATATGAGTGCCAAGTTTGTTAGTGCATGCTATGAGAAAAAAAATGAAGAAAAAAGCATTTCCCTTATTAGTAACACCTCATAAAACACTGCTCTGTTGCTCGGGCAAAGTGGCTCTCAAATATTTGTAGTGCCAGATCATGCCTTTCCTGTAGTTACCAGTTGTTGGCCCTGAGGAACATTTTCATGGAGTGAGTCGCATGCTTTATCTTTTATCTCCAGCCAGAACTTTCCTTCTTTAATCACTGTGGTTTTTGCGTGTGGGGTAGAGTGTTGTTGTTGGATTGCTACATTTTTAAAATGTTCCTTTTTAATTGAGGGGGGTGTGGGTCACGGTTGGGATTAGTCCCCTCTGAACCTCTTCCAAACTGTCTGGGCTTAGATGCCTCAGAATTAAGTCAGGATCCAGGTGTGGGCTTCTTAGAATCTCAGAGCCACTGTCAGCCTGTAATGAGATGCGATATGTCTCCATTTGTCACCTAGGAGAAGCTGGAGGAAACGTCTCACCACACCATGGTAGGTTGAAACATGTCACCTTGACTCTCATTGTCATTTTAAGTCAAATTTCAGCTGTCAGCAAGCTAGTATGTCCATTAGTGTTAAATTGCTTTCTCATAAATGTCGTTATGTTATGCAGCCTAGTTAGTTATGGGTGTGCAATAAATTTTCCAACATCTAGTTTCTTAAAATAGTCATTTTGCACGGGACACAAAGATGAGGAATTGAAGGAGAGATCGGTTTAGTTTTTTTTTTTATGTTGTTGTTGTTTTGTTTTGTTTTTTTTCCCCTGAATCCAGTCACTCATACTAAGGTAGATCTCTGCAATCCATTTTGAAGACAGTGTCTTCACTCCAACATTGGAGCCAAAATATCTTCCTCCCTGACCTTATTTCTTATGCCATACTACTGTTTTAATGACTTCAGTTTATTATAGCTGTTCCTTCAGGGAAAGTTTGGATGCTTTTAGTCAGTAGTAATTGTGAAAAAATAGAGAGAAATCTCAGTAATTGATGCCCACTTTCCAGACTGACACATGGCAGTCATAGAGGCAAGATTACTCCAAACATGACAATCTATGGTCAGCCGCATTATTGACGGAGTAAATCAGTGGGCAAAAGAATGGAACCAGGCTTCCACTATGCCTTCATGAACTGAAAGATGGTTTCTTGCAAATATAATTAGTTTGATTCATTTTGCTTTCCAACAAGTAGCAGTCAACAGAAAGAGGAAAAATGATAGTTAAGATATGAATCATCTCCCTCTAGTTAAAAGCCCGAGAGAAAACACATTTTGCTTCATTTGTTTTGCCTTTAATTTTTTTCTCTTGATTATTCTTTCTATTTACCATAGAGTCATTTCCTGTTCATTTCCTTTCTGAGCGCAACTTCATGCATCATATACATGATGAAGTTCTTCAGTACTCTTATTCCCTAGACACATTGTGCTCTACCTCTGTGCGGTATCCATAGAGGAGAGTCAAGCATTGTTGGCTTGTGTAGTCAATTGGAACTGAAAATAAAGTTGTCATCTTTCAGTTCTGGGTAGAAAGAATCCACCATGAGGAGTGAGAAATCGAACATACTGGGTCCTAATACACACCATGCTTAAGTAATAAAACCCCACATCAATACATGATTCCAAAAATGGCAGAGGGATATTTTCCTGGTTTTCTAGATGAAGCAAATAAAAATTATAATGCATCATACATAGGTGGCACAAAAGAAATAACCTCTTTAAATCTTGTATATGTATATATCATTAAATGTGTCATTATACTGTTACTTTTATTAAGATATATCTTTAAATACTATTTATTAATGTGGAAAATATATTAGACTGTTCAACAGAACTGAACCTTCACAAAATGTAACCTATTAAATATAAATAAAAGAAATAAAAAAACTTAAAGATGCTGACAACACATTTCTTCAGGAAAGATCTGTTTAAATAACACACACAGTTAAATGAAAAGGCTAGAAAGATTGTTCTAAGAGAAAATTCCCAATTTTTCAGGTCTAAAATTTAACAGGGAACACAAAAATTCCCCGATCCTCAAATAAGCTGCATATAAACTCGCACATCTGTTTATAAAGGATGAAAATCATGCTTTGATGGCAAGGACAAAAATCATGACAATTTGGAAAAAAAATCACTTTTGAAAAAAAAAACAATTATGTCGACGGCACATTTAACTTCAACAAAAAATTGCACTAATATTTTCAGAGTACCTGGAGAAATTATGTTTTTAGTATAACTTTTCATTTTATGTTAATTCAAGTTTGAGGAGTAAACACTGATAGCATTTACCTATTAAATTTTCTATTTTTAGGATATATAAACCCTCACAGAAAAACCTGTGGTAATTGTGATAGCTGATATTGGGTCTGTCACCTTGGACACCTTTGGGAAGATAAAATCTCAACTGATGGATTATCTCCATGAGATTGGTTTATGGGTGTATAGGGTAAGGCATTTTCTTAAGTGCTACTTGCTGTTTGTAGACTCACTACTAAACAGGTATATCTGGGATTTAAGAAAATTATAGCTAATACATGCTGGAGAAAGCAGTGCCCTTTCATGGTCACTCCTTCAGGTTCAGCTTGAGAGGCTGACCTGATTTTCCTCAAAGATGAAAAAATTCTGGCAAAAGGCAACAGCAAGGGAATTGATTGATATATACCTAACCTTAGCCATTGCTATTTCAGTGAGCAAGACACACTTATGGAGAAAACAACTTGCTTAAAGTAAACATAGGAGAAGCCAAAAATGTCTATATCCTCCTGGTTTGGGGAAAGGACCTAATAATAATTGAAGATGAGAGGATCAAGGTAATTTTTTATTTGGCTTTGATTTTCTTCCAAAATCCAGAACTATAGCATAAACAAAACAAAACCTAGAATGTTGCTGACATCAAGATGTCCCAGAATTTTGCTGCTGAAAGATCATTTAGCATTTGTTGACATTTATTATTTCAGGGAACTTCTGGCTCCTGATGAGATAAAGGCAATATGGAGTTCTTCTGTTTAATTTACAAAAAAAGAAATATTTCGAATGAGGTTCACGAGGAAAAGATGCAAAAAAAAAAGGCCCTTTCTTGGAGTCTGCCAAAACAACTAGAGCCCGACAGTCCAGAAAAGCAAGTAAATAGTTATTCAGCAATGAAACCTTCTTTCCTTATAGGAAAAGGGATGTAGCCAATGGAAGCAAGAGGAGAGATGATATCAGAAAAATCAGGATGCAGTTTTCAGATGGATTGTTCTCTTGCTCTTGTCTTGAAAACTAAAGAATATGACTCAACAATACATGAAAAGCCCTAAAATAAATGCAACTTGGGGAAAAAAACAGTTGAGGAATTTGCAAGAAAGACTCAAGGAAAATATTTGCTTGAAAATGGTTGTGGTATTTTGGGTATGATTAAAATAGACTATGTAGCAGAGTTTTACTTTTATAAGGATGAATTAATAAAGGGTCATAGAATCTCTGCTGTGTAAATACAGGGAACATGGGTTTTCATAAGTCTTTTTAGTCAATTACAAATATTGACTATCAAGTTTTCTTGCATATGTGAAAATATAGACACCCAGAAACATAATAAAGTTGTAATTGTAGCTAAGACACAAATATCAATGCAACATTAACATCCTTATCTGGAAAATGAGAATGTAAGAACACTATATGAAAGAACTATTGGAAGAACAAAATATAGTGTGCATCTGTGATTGTTGTGCCACTATAGACATAGATAGATCCAGCCTGGATCTCCCGTCACCTACGATTGGACAATGAGTGTGTGGTATACATACCTGATGCAGTTTTATCAAACCAGAATCAAAATTATATTACATTACTTGCATTGAAATGGTTTCCTAAATCCCCGGGGATCACCATGGTAAACACATGTTTAATTTCATGGACACAAATATCATATATGTTTATACATATACATGTATATGAATATGTATGCATATACACAAAACATATGACATATAAACCAAAGGAGGAGTGATATATGTAAGGAAAGAAGAAAAAATAGTGACAAACAGAATGAAAGAATATGAGAGATTAGCAAAGGTGATTATATGCAAGGCACAAGGATATGACTATATGAAAATCATTATTACTTCATTATTATTTTTATGTGTAGGCCTGTGTGAGTTTATGTGTATCATGGCCATAGAAGTGCCTTAGAAGACAAAAGAAGGTTTTAGATCCCTTGGAACTGGAATAATAGGTGGTTGTGAGCTACCTGCCATGTGGATTCTGGGAACCAAACCTGAATTCTGTGAAAGAGCTCATGGCTCTTAACCATTGAGCCATCTCTCCAGCTCCAAGACCCACTTAATTCTATGCCAACTAAAATATTAATTGATAAAAATAAAGCTAAAAAATGAGAAAACTCAATGTAACCCATGAGCATAATGCAAATAATGCTGACCAACAATACTCTCAGTATCAGCTGACACACACAGACACACATACACACACATCAATACACCCATGCATGCACCGTTAGAGTCATGGACATTTCACTACTAGACATTATCTCAGAAACTCTATGGTTCTCCCTCACATGAGGTTATTGATGAGGTAATTTAGTTACAGATAAGGAATGCCTCATCCTATATAGTTGAAAGTCTATCATCATCTAATTCTTAAATTAAGATACAATTGAGAAATAATATTCATATATATGCATATATTTATGGAGTAAAGTAGAATGTTTGATCTCTCCATCATGGCAATGGTGACGAAATTAAATCACATACTACAACCTCACACATAGATTAGTTTTTTAATATTTAAAACATGAGTTCTTTTTCCGTGTGTCTTTTAGTTATTTAGTATTCATCCATATTTCTCAAGTCTTATTTATTTATTCTTGATTTATTGAATGATGGCTTTCAATATCTAAACAAAAACTCTTAAGAATACTGGAATCTATTGGTAATGTGGCACATCTAAGAGATGACCAGAGTGAAGGAGTTTTGGTGGCCTTACAGATGGTACCCAGAAGGAGCTATACAGTGACCTAGCAAACTGTTCCAGAGTTCCCAGATCTTATTGTGATACTCTGACCATCACCCCACAATACTTAAGGCCAGTTGTGTTTTTATATATTTCTAAACCAGAATTCCCTTGTGCCTCAGTTTTGTACACTGGGCAGAAGAAATTTACTTCCTTCAAAACAAACTCATAACTCACTGAGACATTTGCAGCTCCAAGATTTCTGAATAGCTTACAATGTGTTAATAATTAATATTTTCTTTTAAAGTCTAAACATTTACCTTTACAGTCTCTTACTTTACTGATTTTAAGATTCCCTTTGCTTCTTTAGATCATGGAAGAGTGAGATGGTTTTCCAGCTACACATTTTGTGCCCAACTGTCTTCCTGGGAATTGCTGGGAATTCTTGGCTTTCTATTGAATTGACATTTTTTTTTCTCACAGAAATTAATAAACTAGGCTGTCTTTTTTCCAGTTTGTCTCACAGGTGACATTTTGTGCTGACCTCTGCTCAAAAGGCTGCACTGTTGCTGGACATCACATATGTGTGTTCCTCTCCAAATCTTACCTGTGCAAACCTTGGGTCCAACTTCCGATTGAGTGAAAGAGGCTCCAGAGATGATAGTTACTGCTTCATAATGGGATTACAGATAAACAAAGGCAGAGGATTCAAAATAGGAGTGTAAGAACTCTTTCTGGCAGTCCTCATCAAATAATCATACATCATTAAGTAGAGAAGGGGAAAATGACTATTTTTAAGCAAGTACAAAATATAATCTTGTGGAGACTGGTAGAATATAAGCAAGCCAGAAATTCATGGCATCCCCGGGAGCTCACACATAACTAAATCATGCTTCAGATTAACGTATTGGTCAGTTCAAAGGTTAGACAAACAGCCGCTTCTCAAGCAGACATAGTACAAAGCTGAACTGTTCATTGGAAAGTCTGTAAAAGGCTCAGAAGATCCCCAGAGGACTCTCTGTTATTTGTTTCTGATTGGGAGATTTCCAAAATTGACTCCATGCTACTGATGACCTTTCTAGCTAGGGCAGGAGGGTGAAGCTCTGGAGCCAGGGTGATTTCACCAGTCTCTGGGAAAGAAATGGAAGAGAGAGAGAGAGAGAGAGAGAGAGAGAGAGAGAGAGAGAGAGAGAAGAAAAGAAAAAAGTACTCACCCTGCACACATAACTTGTCTTTAGTGACTCCAAGGTTATACAGAAACTTAAACTTCAGAGGGCTGGAGGATGCTGGAGACGACAGTCCACTTAGTCACTCACTCATTTCTGCAGACATGTAAAATACTTTAAAACAGCAAACCTTTCAGCGGTGTGGTGTGGAAGATTTAGGTTTGATCTAATTAAAACTACGTAACATTAAAAATGATGGAATAAACTACATCATTATTCAATATCTACTGTCACTTTTTTGAGGACTTTGAATACTTGAACTGAATCACTACTAATATGAAGTTAGCTCTTCTTTTTTAAAATGTCATTCATTATTTCACAATTTTATAGATTTATTCAGTGTTCATTGATCAATGTCTCCTGTTATTTTTTCTTATCCCCTTTTAAAATGAAAACAAAATTTTAAAAGAGAAGCACACAGACCAAGAGATAATTTAGATTGGAGTCGTAGATCAGGACATAATGTCTGTCTGACTATGAATGTATTAAAGTGAGAAGTATTCACATGAAGGTCACAGAAAGATCAACAAAGTATCTTCAGATGTCTGAGAGATTCTTCAGAACATGTCAGCATGGCTGACTAACCTCATTTGCTAAGAAGATGCTGATCGGCAGCGATTAGTTACATTCTCATGCTTATTTACTCTGCTAAGTTGCAAGGCTCCTTTGAGTTTCTATGTTGCACTAATATAATATCAACTTTCCTGGACATCGTCACATTTCTACTCAATCATTCAATAGTCACTGACAGCAGAGGGAAATAACTGAGTATTTATTAGAAACAAGAGTACCCAGGTTAGTTATTAGAGGTGTCCTTTTTATACATTAAACATGGAAATTTATTAGTGTTGTTGTTATAATTTATTTGAAAATATGTCCATGCTCTCTCTATAGTAGAGTGAGGACATAGGACTAGATACCCTCACTTTATCAGATTATTATTTAATTGCTAGTTTCTTATCTGTGGAAAGAGATGCAGATGGCTTAAGGAGAAGTTAACTGAGACACAAGATTAGTCCTGAGAGAGAATTTAGAATAGATCAAGAGTGACTGTAAGCAGAAAATACCTTAAAATGGAACTCATATAGATCAGAGAACAATGGAGTCTATGATAAAAAACATGAAAGGGAAGGTAAAATTCAATCTGAAATAATGAGAGTAATGAACTAAACGTTTTCACTCAGCAGAGAAAGAAACCTGAAATTTGAAAACTTACATAGACCTTGAGAGACTTTTGAGATTCACAAATGTATATATTCAGAAGAGGATGATTAAAATGATACTTTAGGGATTGGAGAGATGACTCAGCATTAAGAATGCCGATTACCCTGGCAGAGAACTGGAGCCCAGTTCCCAGCACAGAAGTCAGATCATGTCAAGTCTATAAACACCTACAAGAAGACTCAGTGCTTCTGGCTTCCATGAGTACCTCATGCACACACAGCATTACACACAACAGACATAAGTGCATAAACATAATTTAAAATTATAAGAATAAATAATTATTTTTTGAAAGGCAAAAAATGGGTCAAGAACAAAAGCTCACATTTGTAGTGGAGTGGGTTCATTTTATCAGTTGCTGCTTGAAGTCCAGATGGAAAGAAAACACACTACCAGAGTTATCTGAGTCTGAGAATGGTCACAGCAGAAGATCAAGGGATTATATTTGGTCAACATATAAGCTAGGGCTGTGTGGATGACTAGGTTTCCAAAGCCAAGAAGGAAGGAAGCTAAAATCAGAAGGGCATCTTATCTTTCAGAGATATGGATTGAGACCAGTGAACAGGAAGAGCAGATCCTGTTGTGGTTGGTGAGAAAGAGGAACTTCCAAAAAGGAGTTCAAAGAAGCATAGTAGGAAGGATACTTGGAGCACCATCAAGACTGCGAAATAAGCCGAGGTCCCCATTTAGTTCCCTGGACAGTGAGGATAAAGAACCTGAAATGACCCTACCCTATAGCAACACTGACGAATATCTTGCATATCATCACAGAA
>NC_022018.1:26005908-26007879 GCF_000317375.1 Microtus ochrogaster
AAAAAAAAAAGACTGCGAAATAAGGCTGATTTGGGTATGAAATGAGAGAGTAGAATAAAACCTGCATCACTTGTGTGAACTTACTCTTGCTCATTAGCTTGTCTTCTAGATGATGAAAGTCAAGTATTGGGGGTTTCCTAAATAAATGTAAAATTGGTCCTTTTAGAAAATTATGTCTGTATGAGCAGCATGCTCTGTGCTAAGGTTATGTGATGCAATCATACATTTGGGCATCGTGCACTAGCTATGTTCTGCCTGCCTGTCTAGAACTGCTGTCAAATGGGTACCTAGAGATGTCCTCAGGAGTAATGAAGAGTCAAACATGATTAGGTACTGAAATAATAAAGGAAGTTTGGGTAACTGACTCTTGACTTTTGTGTCTCAACCCTTGGAGAGTAAGGATGTATAGCCATTCTTCTTTATATCCATACTGTTACTATCAGTGAGTATCCCATAGTTTTTCATTTTATGAGAGTATTGTAACATAGCTCCAAATAAGAATATATATTGCGACTGGGAAATAGCTAGATTCTACTTCTTCCATTTATCTATTTCATTTTTGGCTGATTTTAGTTGAAGCCAAATATGTGGTAGACTTTCAGCACTGTCAATGCAAGAATGAGCGAGACTAAGTTCCTTCCATCAAAAATGATTTCGTTGGAGAATCTACGTGGTTAATGTAGCTAAAGAAATCTGATAAACATGAAGTCTGGTTTAAAACTCACCAAAGCTATTGAATCACTTCTTCAAAGTCAAATTTAAGAAAGGCTAGAGAGATACTATGAAAATATGATGAAGCGAGCTATGGACAGTGGGATATGGCAGCCACGATGAACTAGTGATCAAAAGGCATTATGATTGCCATAATTCTAGGTTAATTGATGTATATGTGGTGTATAAGAGTTTACACAAATATTTTCAAACAAACAGATTGCGGGATTCCTCCATGGAAAAAGCAGATTCCACAGATTTTGATAAAGTCTTTGAGCGTATTTATTGGCCACTCTAGTGACCCAGTGACTCAGGTGAATTTGGTTCCCAGTTCTACCCTTTATAATTTTGAAATAGTTTCCTTTTTTCTAAAAAACACTGAATTGAACTGGAAATTTGAATAATTATGAGGGTAACTGCATATGCTAGGTGGATCTCAGGTATGAAGGAATTTAGCTTGATACATTTTAGTGCAAATCATACCCCTATGATTCCATGTTGATCAGAATGAATATATTTCCCCCATAATGTGCCTTTATTCTTATATTACAGTTTGAAAGCAAATCTGACACTTAAATAAAAGACAGGACAATGGCATTTCATTTTTGTAGAAGCCAGGAGGAAAACAATCACTGATGAGTGACTGGATGGTCTTATTACAGAATGCAAAAGAGGAAGGAGAGTCATCAGGATCAATTATTCATGCTTTATATTTTCCAGATGTAAAGACCTATACTTTATATCAGAATTTCCATTATTACAGTAGTCTGTGCTCTGGTAGGGCATTTATCCCTTAGTTTTTTACTTTAATAAAATCCTAGAGTTGAAAATATTGCAGAAGTCATTTCTGGCATCTCAATTAGAAATTTATATTTCCTTCTTATTCTAAGAACTAAATATTTTAAGACAAAAAAGATGATATTGAACCCAGGGTCTCACTTATGTTGGTGAGCACTCCACTACTTAGCTGTATCCACAGCCTAGAGACTTTTTATTTTAATACTAGTTTACCTTTAAAAATATTTTGCAATCAATATCTATCACCATGCACAAAACTCAAGTCCAAATGGATCAAAGACCACAATATCAGTCAGAAAACACTGAACCTGATAGAAGAGAAAGTGGGAAGTACCCTACAACAGATGGGCACAGGAGATCACTTCCTATGTATAACCCCTGCAGCACAGGCATTAAGGGCAACATTGAATAAATGGGACCTACTAAAACTGAGAAGCTTCTGTAAAGCAAAGGACACTGTCA
>NC_022018.1:26009464-26036215 GCF_000317375.1 Microtus ochrogaster
GGAGAAGGATGGGAGGAGGGGGAGGGAAATGGGAGGCTGGGAGGAGGCGGAAACTTTTTTTTCCCTTTTTTTCAATAAAATAAAAATAAAAAAATATTTTACAATCAATGATAAAATGATAAGTATTCAATATTTTTAATTTTATGGCATTTCCTAATGTGTTTCTTCTGAGTTACAGCGAGTGAATCTATATTTACATGAATAAGCAATTTAAGATTAAGTCCAAGTAATCAAGAAAGACCTTGTCAAATTATGCATCCTCTCTCTTCTGAATAGGTTAGTGTCTGGCAGAAATGCTCAGAATTTTTAGGGCTCCAGAAAACATTAATGATTAACTTAAGGAAGCACACAGTGAGACACTTTGGAGCCAACTATACACAGTCAAAGAACTATACTCAATTCCATGGGACATGTTGATAAGTTTCAGAAATCTTAATAGTCTTCTAATCTGTCCTTCTATTTGTTTGTGAATTTGATGGAACATGAAGTAATTGTGCTCTTATCTATGGAAGATTTTGCTATGATCTTGAGAAGGAAAATAATGATCCAAGATTCTAAGTACATCAACGAAAAAGAACAACATGAAAACCAAAAGAGGTTGTGTGTGCTGTCTTCCTGGCGGTTTGTCAGAATCGATTTTTTTTTAAACTTCTTTAGCAATGTGCCTTGTCTCCTCCTCGGTGAACAGAAAGAACTCTAAGTTTTTAAGTTGGCAGTTGAGCATCAGCCACAGAGCCACTAAAGTGACGTTGCTGTGTGTCACGGTGTCAGTATAGCAACCTAATAGCAAATTTATCTTTTAACATTCAGGTTAGAAACAGTCTAACAGAAACTGGCTTTGGAGGTCTTCTGGACACTGTACAGTGGAAAATGCCTACCTAGCTTAAGTGAGACCCATGTTTTAGTTCCATTGCTAGCTCAGTACAAAAGAAAGTGTCAAAGAAAAGGAAGGGGTAAGAAGAAGAAGGGAGAAAGAAAAATTTTAAATAAAATTATCTTTTGGTATGACACAAGAATCAGAAAGTAAGGAAATGTTTCTGCAGCAACTATCTTGTTCATAGAATAAAATAATTTGAAGTGGAAGGCCAGCATATGACGTATGTATTCCAACATGCATTTAAAATTCTATCACCTAGAACTGGGCACAATGTAGAAATCATGAAAAAGCTAGTTCCAGTGGGTTCATCTATAGCACAAATCCTTCATCGACATGTTAGAAGGAAAAGGCAAAACTATTGTACGAGACAGCATAGCCCGAAGACTGGTCTAAGGCAGTCCCTTATAGAAAGAGTTGTTAAACAAGACCTGAACAACTGCAACACTAGTAAAGACAAGCTCAAATGAAAGAGGGAAATCTCCCAGGGATGTATCCCTAGACAAGAAACTACAGGCAACTGATCACTGCTGAGAGAGTGATAGTGTCACTGAGGCAGCCCAGTAAAAAGTAGTTAGCCCTGAAACAATAGATACTGATGATGAAAACAATTCAGAAGGTCGTATTTATATATTTGTAATTTACACACACACACACACACACACACACACACACACACACATATATATATATATATGATAATAATCAGAATGGCGATATCAGTTTGAGAGTGGGAGTACACAGGAGTTGAAGGAAGGTGATTTAGAAGGGACTAAGGAGAAAAAAATGAAGGGATGAAATGGAAATGGTGCAATTATATTTTAACTAAAATGTATTAAATTCTGTTATAGATTCCACAGAAGGCAAACTATGGTTAAATTTTTCTACATTTCAATTTTAAACATATTTTCAAAAATGTATAACACAAGGCTCGATGCATGCCTTTAATCCCAGCATTTTCAAAGCAGAGGAAGGTAGATTTCTCTGAGATATATATCTCACTATCTATATCATGAGTTCCAGGTCAGCCAGGAATACATAGTACGAGATCCTGTCTCAAAACAGACCACACACACACACAAAACCAACAAGATTAGTTAACATACAGGCGGTGATGATATCATAATTCATTGAATCACTTGAAATTCTTTTTGTGTTAAGCTACCATAAGTATAATTTTTAATTTATCATGCTATTTAGTGATTAAAGAAAACATCCCATTTATATCAGATACCAAAGCCAGCAGCATGAGTGGAAGAGATCTGAAATCATTCGTGTATTAACTCCTAGTCAAGGCAGAATCAGTTTCCTTGGCATCACAGGGCAAGCTTTGATTTGAGAGTACCCTCAACAGCAGAGCCAGGAGCACGAGTCTCAGCTGTATCTGGGGTGACTGATTTGTGCTCTGTACATTAATTTAAAAGGGAAAAGTAAATTCATTACAGGCTACACTTTCACAGTTGACAGCAAGTTTCTTTCTTTTTTAACCAATCAAGTGTCCAGTGTGAAGCCTGTTCCTGTTCTTGTTCTCCACCGAATAAATCCAGAAGGAAGGCTAACAAGAGAGTTCACTGTGTTCTGAACATCAACACTCACCGCGGATAGCAGGGCAGCAGCATGGCCTGTGGGAGGCTGCAAACCCTCCACAACTCCCACTGCTAAGGTCTGAAGATAAAGCAAGCTGGAAGTCTTGCCCCCTTCCAAGCCCAGGAGAGTAGTTCTGTTGTCATTTGTTCTTCATGTCCAGAAAACCTGGCAAGGCCATTTGTGGGGTAAAACCAGCAAATAGGGGCAAAAGCTGCACTTAGCTGAATCTGTTGACAGTGATGGCAAAGCCAGTTGACCTTCAAAATATCAAAAGTTCTCGCCTCCCTGAGTGCAACAATAATGAAAATATTTGAGTAACAAGGGTCTGGAAAGCAAACATCGAAAGGTTCACCAATGAGAATTAGGGTGGTAACCAAAATTCCAGTAATTTCATTCAAACTTTTTTCCCCTAATGCCTACCTTAAACACAAAATTTATTGGTTAGATAAGAATTAATACAGTAATCTATAATTAAATATTTTCCTTAAGGTACTAAAGTGGCATAGGAATGATGGGCTCATTTATCTGTTATTTTATTACTATTATTTTTAAATAAGAAGATAACTCGGTGGGGCGATTAACATTCTAAAGCAACACATGATCGCATTACTGCTCAGTCCTGACTTACTATTAAGTCTCAGAGGTAAAAACACTTTGAGCCACAGTGAAACTCCATCCTCCTGTACTTAGCTTTGGCTCCACCTAAGGTAGAGCTTGTCTGGTGCCCTGCTGTTTGGAAATGACCCAAAGGCAGAAGTGAAAGATGAGGTTTCAGCAGGAGGGCCCGAGCATCTCTGAGGATTTGCCCTGTAATGCAGAGAGGCCTGCCTGGGGCTTACACTTTCCAAAGGAGACTTCCCTGTTAGTCTTGAATAATTGTGACTCTTGGAGTCTTGTGCCCTCAGATGCTGGTGGGGGTTTTCGACAGCGAATACAGACTGTTGACTCTGGATAGCAAACCTGGAAAATTTTAGGAGCAGGCAAAATTCATGTGGGTTCTTGAAAGACATAACTCAGACATGCAAAATATATTTTCTCTGACATTCCTTGCTCTCTTGTTCTCACACTTTATTTATTTCTCCCTTAGAAGAAATCAGGAGTTGCATGCACTAAAACTGAGTCTCAAATGTTTATTCCCCAAATTCACTTTCCTAATTTGTCCTTAGCAGAAAGATGATACAAGAGAAATGTTATGGAATGTTCACTCTTCCAAAGAATTTAACCATGACCATGCACATATAAGGGGAAAGGGAACCAACAAGAGAGGAGGAAGGAGTACAGTGGGAAGGAGGAAGGGTTGGAGGCTGAATAAACCAACTGCTCTCTCTCTCTCTGTATGTGTGTGTGTATGTTTTTGTGTTAATATGCATGAGAAGGTTGTAATGAGATCTATGAGATCTATTTCTTTTTACACTAACTATAAGCATTAACAATAATCACAAAAATGCTTTTTCAAAGAAGTAGAAATTGAGATGCTCTAAATCAGTGGTTGTCCTGCTTTTCAAAGCTGGTGCTGTGTTTATGCTGCAGATGATCATGTGGAGACGTGAAAGTCTCTGAGAACTTAAGCTCTAATAGTGAGACCGTTATGTTATGGTGAACGACAGCGTTTGTTACTGGAATACAGGCTTATGATTGTGAGATACATTTAGAAGATAACTCCTTTAGAAATGCTGGTCTCTGACTAAATAAAGTATCAGTGGACTGGGAAGAGAAAAAGTCATTTTGTGTAGTAAAAGGTGCCAAAGTGACCCCTCCATTGAAACACAGGATGGGAACTTGGCTTTGCAGCTAAGCAAGTTACTGATATATGATCAGCTAGAGCCCAGCCAGCAGGAGGCTGTCAACCACTCCCATAGTGTGCCAGACTTGAAGGGAGTCTTTTCTCTTTCAAGATTTTTGTAGAAGAGATGATAGGCTGTTTCCCATACTGAAATGTTGAATCAAGCCACCTTCTTTGATTTATTTGCTATCTTGTGTTCTTTGTTTAGCATGATTTTATCTAAGCCTTGGTATCTCCATTAACGTCTACATTGGAGAAGGTGCACCCAACCTTTGTGTAGTTTCATCAACAAAGATCTGCTGCATGTCTTTTTGTTCTGGCTTTCATTTCCTCTCTCACTCACCTTCTTTTTCCCCGCTGTTAAACCCCACACTAGTTTGGCCAGGGATTCACACCATTGCTCTCGTTTGAAGTACTTGCTAGTTGGTGACAGTTGTGAATCATCTTGTTATTTATTTAAAATCTTCCCATGATGAGACATAACCTCTCTTGAAGTGAACAGTGAGTTGGTATTACATAGAAGAACTATTTCCCATAATTGGGAACAATAAATTTCTAATCTGTAGTAATCATATCTCCCCATGTATTGTCCTTTGCAATCAATATTTACTTTGAAAGGCACAAAGCTCAAGATAGTTTTTCTTTTTTAGGTTTGTTTATTTTTGTCTTTTCTCTGTGCATATGCACGGTATGACTGTATATATATGTGCATGCCTATACCTGTACACAGCACAAGTGTAAAGATCAGAAGACAACCTCAGGTGTCAGGCTTGACCTTCAACCTTCTTTTAGACAGCATTTCTTAGGTGTTCACTACTGTCTGTGCCAGGGTAGCTAAACTGAGTGTTTCCAGGGATATTCCCATCTCTGATCCCCATCTCACTGGGAAATTACTGTGATTTCAGATACACACCATCATTACTGGCTCTCTTGAGTTCTAGGGATTCAAATTCAAAACATTCCAGTTACATGACAAACCTGTTATCCATTGAACTATATCTCCAGGTCTTCATATAATCCAATCAGTTTTTGTGCACTGACAAATAGTACTCTAAAATTCAATTGATGGTGTTTGCAGTGTGCTGTTCCTTATTCCAAGGTTAAAAAAAAAATGTGTTCACTATTATAACATTTTCTCTGATACTTGCAATATAAACTTTTACCCCTGGAGCATGCTTATATAAAACCATTAAAACAACATGACTGTGGGTTTCAAACCTTCCAAATGCACAAAACAAAAACACTGTCACTGAGATAAAAAAATAACTAGTGCTTTTTATGTTTGTTTTGAATGGTTAGTACATATGAGAACTCTGCAGAGTATCAAAACCAGAGCAGAGCTTGGAGTTCTTCCATGTTTGATGTGTAATTTAAATAAGACAATAGCTGAAGAATGTCCACAATAGCATCTAGAACATTTGCTGCTTAATACTGTTAGTTGGGTTTTGAATTGGATCTCCAGAGGATTCAGATACAATGAGTAGAACTATTATTATTAAATAATAAAACACTACAGATATGGCAAGAATGAGAGGCAGTCTACATAGTTCAACATTTGCCATGAATATTATTTCTATTGATGCTAATATTCTGCCAGCTAACTTGGAATGCAGAAGGGATTTTCAAATGTAAGTCCCAGAAATAAAAAAGAAGTGAGCAAGAAATATGAAGAGAAGTTTGGAGGGGCTATAGGAAAGGAAAAGGGAATGTTAACTGTGTTTTTTAAGCACTGAAGAAGTGAAGAATTACAGCAGTATTGATTCAAAAGCAAACCAGAGTGATACTTGTTCAAGTTCCTATTATCATGTGAACCTTCTGTGACCTCATACACATGGCTTAATATTACTAAGAAACAATTCCTCCTCTTTGAAATAGAGATGCAGTTATATCTATCTCCTAAGGTAGCTATGTGAATAAGGAGAAAATAGGTTGAAATGCCTTTAAACAGCATCTACCTGCCCTAAGTATTAAAGATGAATCAGTAATTCAAATTACCTACAGGGCTTATAACAGTTCTTCAAGAAAGGCACAATCCCTCCAGTTTAACAGAAATAGATATGTCTTAGTCATATCTATATCATATCAAAGAAAATGTAGGAGTTCAACCATTATACAATCTATCGCTATACATTCCTGCCTGGTATGAAGAAGTCTGAAAAACCAAAATCTACTATTTATTACCATTATATGCATAATTTGAGTTTGAAATTGATAGAACAGTAATTAAAGATACGTCCTGTTGTGACAGAAGGTTGCGCTCAAATCCTGTACTTCTGTTTGAGACTTCTGTGATGCTGGAAGACTTACAAAAGCCCCCAGTTCTCTGATGTCTTCATGTCTATGCTGATATAATAACAGTGTCTACTCTCAGGTCTTCTTATACAGATGCGGTATGCTAAAGTGTGAAAGTTGAGCAGAACTGAGTTAAGCTACACACAATTATTAAGCATCCTTAATGCAAAGTGCTCACTGTTAGTAGTTTTTGGCATTTGCTCGGAGTGAAGTCTTTGTTGAGCCTCTGAAGAGCAGCTGGAACACTTTACAGTTTAAAGTTAACCCATAAGTCATGTTGTGAACCATCAGAGGTGTATCTCGGATGAAGATGGATGTCAAACTTGAGTTTGTTCCTTTGTATATTTGCAAGTTTTGTGTCCACTACAAAAAAAAATAATAGTGCTTTCATATGCAGTCACATTCACCCTACAGCAAATTGTTTGAAGGTCAAAAATAATTCATAGAAACAGTTTCACATCTAAATTTTGTCTGACATATAATTGTTTCATGGGTTTACCCAAGCGATTTTATTCAAATTGGACTTCAGTATACTTATCAGCAGAGTAGAGAAACAGAATCAAAACAAGAGATCAGTGGCAGTATTATCATAGGTGACTTCAATGTTGCCTTTCACTGATGGGGAACTTCAGCCAATCACATTCTGTTTAGGGTGTATCCCGTTAGGCCAAGGAAAACAAATACAACATCCAGGTGGACATGCGTCTTCCTCTTTGTTCCCTGTGCTCCTGGATGCTGGAACCCTGGTTTTGTAAGTTCTCTTTCTTCCATTTATTAAAAGCTGAATCTATTATATTAAACTGGTCTGGTTAATTCTAAATACTGATCAATCATGCCCCTTCATTTCACTGACAGCAGCCAAATAGAAAATCAACATGGAACAGAAGATTTAAAATGAGAAATGATCTAGAGACGAAAAATAAAAAGTGTAACACACTATGCTGTAGTAAAAACAGTAATGAAAGGGAAATGTATTCCAGGAATGACTTACAGGGTCTCCCAAGAGCTGCTTCCTTGATGGCAAGACTGGAAATGACTAGCTAGGTCCTGTGGAAACCTGGAGAATTTAGTACATGGGTGCAAAGAGGTCCAGCTGGTTGGCTAAAAGCTAGCACATGAAAAGGAAAGGACCTGGTTAGTAGTCCTCATCAACTCAGATCATGAAACCCAATAAGGACAAGTTCAGCAGAAACACCTGGGTTAAAGTTCCAGAATCTAACAGCACCCTAGTACCTCCATGGAGAACTTATTGATCAGTATAAGACAATCATAGGAATGTTGCCGGAATGCATTCTGTCAACACTACTCTTTAATATATTCCTGGAATTAATAATAGCAACAGCCCTGGAGGATGAGGAGATAGGCGTTGATAGGTGGTGTGTGAACAGTAACGTGTTTTGCCGACTTGTGTTTCACAACTTGTTGAAAGCCCAAATGAACTGTTGGCTATAAGATATAGATTGGTGGAAGTAAGTGAAAACCTCGGTATGAAAGTCAATACTGAGGAGACTGAGATACAACAGTTGGCAAGGGCACGCAAGGATTTTAACATTGTAAAAGAATCAGAACCTCAAGTAAACAGTGAACTTTGTCTATCTGGGAGGAAACCTCAGTTCAAAGGGGGAAATTATTTCAGACATCAAGAGGAGGGTAGGAATAATGAGGGCTGCATTACAGGCACTTGGAAAGGTTTGGACAGCAAGAGACATAATGACAACAACAAAATACAAAGTATATGAGACATTTACTTGTCTTGAGCTGCCTTCTTTAAAACTCTAAAACCTGGACAATGAACCCCTCAGAGCAATGGCTAAATGTGTTTGAGATGGCATGTCTCAGGAGTATTCTAGCTTCAAACGAAGAGATAGGCTGTGCCACAATGCCATAAGAAGCATCTCCATCTACAGGAAGAAGCAACTACAGGATATAGCAATATAGGATACATGGCATTTGAGATACTTCGGCCATGTTATGAGAATGAATGGCAGCAGACACCCAAAGATAGCACTGCTTGGAGGTGTGCACAGTATAAGGCACTGCAAAAAACGCTGGGTAGACAGCACAAAAGAAGACTGTGGCATCTTGGGTATGACAATAACACAAGCATCTAGGACTGCCCAGCATAGAAATAACCGGAGAACTGCCATAAACGGAATGCCCATACATGCTTAAGCATTGCTGGAGTATAAATGATGATAAATGATGAATGACTTACACAGAAAATGAAAGATCTTTATTCAGAAACTTCAGTTTATACCACAAGGAACAGAAAAATAAGAAGAATTCAAACCTTATGGTAGAAGAAGAAAGTAAATAATATATCGTTGCTGAGATAAATCAAACATTGACAAATATATAATAACCAATGGAAATAAACAGGTTCAAAACCCCTTTGAAAAGTTCTTACAAATTGATATACACTTACATAGATTAATTAGGAAAAATGAATACATAAAAAGGAGACATCATAACTGACCACATTGAAAACGTAGTAAGAGACTTATGTGAACACCACAACAAACTACAGAAGCTAGAAGGCACTGGTGAATTCTTTGAATACTGTTATCCAGGATGGAATGATAACTAAATAAAACCCCAACAGACTTATAAGAAATACTCATGTTGAAATGTTACACTGAGATTTGATTGTTATAAACTCACTGAGTTAGGCGGCATTCAGTGCCAAAGCCACGTGAATATACTGGAACAAAGGAATACAATAAACCAATATTCTTGATAAATATTCATGCAAAATTCCTGATAAATGCTGTCAAACCAAATTCAACAGTGTACAACAAAACAAAACAAAAGAAAAACCCAAATATACATGTTCCACAAACTAGTAGAATTTGTTATTGGAATACAAGGAGGGTGGAATCTAACAAAAATTATGATATATCACATTAGTACAGAAAACATAATTTTTCACAGCTTATAAATTAGGATATTTTGTATAGCATTTGCGGCCCTGGAACTTGCTCTTTGGACAAGACTGGTCTCAAACTCATAGAGATCCCCTCGTCCTTTCTTCCCAAGATTAAAGGCATATGCCACCACTGCTGGGTAGATATACAATATTGATAAAATATTTTTTTCTATCTAAAAAGTTTTCACACAACCTCTTGCAAAATTTCAACAATAGTATTTTTTTTCAGAAGTAGACTTAAGCAATCTAGAAATTCATGTGTGATATCAAAGCACCTGTACCAAAACACTCTAATTAAAGATGAAGCTAGAATATCCTTCACGTGTCACGATTTCAAACTTATTACCAAGGCTGGTGCTCTTTTTCAACCCTTAGTAGAAGAGGAATAATTGCTTTTTTAAGTAAAAAATAAAAAAGTGTAGCTAGAGTATCATTTTACTACCCAAAAGCCATGACAGTAACAATGTGTGGTCTCCCTTGTTTTCCTTATCCTTTCTGACATGCGCCCGCGTCCTTTGTGCTGACCTTAGCACCTTACTTTTTCTGGCACGTTATTAAGAATTTAGTGTTAGAGGGTCACTAATCCCATTTTAAACTTAGATGGTCTAGGTCTGAAAAGCTATTTCTTAGAATCCTATAGGCAGCCATTAATCATGTAAAAATACCTCAAAGAGTTTGTGTCTTGTATACTCATTATACCCTAATTATTCATTGCCATTGTCGAGCACTGTTCACCATGTTTCACAGGATCCTCTTTCATAGATGCTTTTGGAGCTGTGAAATAGCTCCAAATATTTTGATTCCTTATGTCTTAAAACTGTTCAAATCAGTTCTTGATCCAAAGAGTAGCCATCCTTTAAGATTCTCTGCCTTTGCTCAGAAGTATTTTTTCCCATAATCCTCTCTGATGATGGAGTTTCACTTCCTTCCATGCTGGTCTCATAACCCATGGTTAATTGCATGCAATAGTTTCTAATATGATGCATAGCTTGGTTATACCTTTATATTTCTTGCAGTAACACTATGAGAATGACTCAGAGATGAAGTTATTTGTTTATTTTAAATTCATCTTGTTTTCACATTCCCAGCACAGGCTTTTAATGGTCCTGAAAAAGCAATGTTAAAGCTTGAAGTTCTCAGTCCAGTCAATCCGTTCTCTGTCCTGCACTGACTGTGTTCTGAGATAAATGTGCTGAACTTTCTAGATAGCAGCACTGTTCTTTTATTCCTTTAAAATAGCAAGGCTAATCTCCTAGGAGTCATTTTCACATAGCACTTACTGCTCTTCAAAACCTATGAAGAGGGTACTTTTTTCTAACATAAGTTTTTTATCCATTCTTTGGAAATTTCACATTATGCACCCCAATTCCACTCATATCACAGTCCCTCCATATCTGCCCCCCACCCTTGTAATGTTCCCAGGAAATGAAAAGCTAAGAAATAATACAAATAAATGGAATATTAAAATGCAAATAAGAATATTACTTAAAAAACAAATAAATCAGAAGCAAATAATAACAACAACAACAACAAAACCACTTCGCTCCTCTGTCTTTCCTGCCTCTCCATCACCTCTTCATTAGTCTTAGTGGCATTGTGAGCTACTGCTTATTATAAAGGGTATATTATATATACCCTTTTGTCCAAACGGCTTTACTTGGAAATGTTCATTGTGTAATGTGATATTAGACAGGTTCAAGGTCTCTGGTCCATCAATGTTAGACCCTCGCTGAATCTCCTCTTGGATATCCAGCTGTTGCCCAGAGTCATGGAGATTCTGTGGTTATGATTCTGCAGGACAGGTCCCTTCATGTGATCCAGCAGGTCACAGATGGGTTAGATGTTGGGGAGTGCCAGCTCAAAGCCCTGAATGTGTGCCTGGGTGGTAGCTGAGTTGATCAGTCACAGTGGCTGGAACCAACACTCTCAGGTGAGGGGCAGAGCCAGCTCTCCTACAAAATGAGGTCAGTTTTCCCGAATACAGGGATCCTGTGCTCCTATGTGGGGCTGGGCCAGCTCTCTATTGCTGGGATTATGATGATGAGAGGTAGGATCAATACAGCAAGGCTCTCCTATTTCAACACATGGACTCTGTAGTAACATGGGTAGCAGACATAAACACAACCCCAACTGCAGTAGGACCATTCCAGCTGCAGCAGGACCATGGATCTAACATGGGCATTAGCAGCAGCTTGGGGACAGATGCCACCATGGCCCCATGTGGCAGCACAGGTCTTCCAGATAGGCATGGGCCCAACAGCAGCATGATACCTGGAATCCCAAAACTCCAACATGGCCACAGGTGGTGGACTAGTTTAAATCATAAATGGAGGGTTCCAAACGACAGTGTTCTGAGGTTCTGTGTAATTGCCATAATACAAGGCAAGGAAATTCTGATTTCATTTATATATTCATCTGTTTATTTTTACAGACTTGTTCAAAAACTTTAGTGAATAGATTGTTTTCTTTAATTGCATTCTTTTTCATTTTGAAAACATTTTAGCTGACTGTAATGTCAAAGGCTGGGTTAAACTGTTGACATTGCAACATTAATCAAAAGCAAATAAACTGTTCCCTTGAAACATACCAGGCATAATAACATGGCTTTCAGAGGAGACAGAGTCCTAACAGATCTGGGTCAAACCACTCATAAGGTGCAGGGCCAGGACAGGGATATGGGTTGTCTTATTCAAAGCCACCATACTTTTTAAAATATTTACAACCTTTCTACCCCCTCTTCTGCATGAATCAGAACCTTGAAGAGAAGGGTTTAATACAGACATTCAGTTCAGGCCTGAGTGCTCTGAAGTCTCCAAATATGCATGTTACCTACATGTGGCTCTCTGTTTGATGACTACTGCAAGAAGAAGCTTCTCTGGTGGTGGGTGAGCAATGGCTACTCTGTGAATATAGTAATAATTCATTAGCAGTCCTTTAATGGTTCTGTTCCTTTAGCAGAATAATAGTGGTGAGTTGTTCCTTAGGAGCCTGATCTATCTAATCTTGTCTCTGTAGCCACTTTATAGTGTCACACATGGGTTCTCATGGAGAGGGCCTTAGATCCAATTAAAAATGTTTAGTTACTCCCATAATATTTGTGCCACTATTTCTTCAGTATGTCTTGCGGGGAGGCTACTTTTGCAAGGTCACAGCATCCGTAGACGGGTGATATTGATGATTACCTTCCTTTCTCCTCCAGTAACACACAAAATAGCTTCCCAGAAATTTGGAGGCTATTCAGTAGAGGGTGAAGCTTCTACTTGGGCAGTAGCTTGATATGGGAGTTGCCTCTGTATGCTGTGTTTACCATTAATGAATAAAGAAACTGCCTTGGCCTGTTGATAGGGCAGCACTTAGGTAGGCAGGGAGGACTGGACTGAATGCTTGGAGAAAGAGGGGCAGAGATGCTATCGAGCCACGACCAGAGTCAGACATGCTTGAACTTTGCTGGTAAGCCACAACCTCATGGTGATATACAGATAATAGAAATGGGTTTAATTAATATAAGAGTTAGCCAATAACAAGCTAGAGCTAACGGGACAAGCAGTGTTTTAGTTAATACAGTTTTTGTGTGATTATCTTTGGGCTAAGCTAGTCAAGAATACAGGACAAATAAGAAGCTCCTTCCCCCAACAGTAGATTGATTTTTCATGTATGATGCCACACTTAAGTTGGGTATTCAGCAATAAAAAACTACTTTTAGGTTAACTACTAGATTCAAGAAGCAGAGTAAATGACACTGGGCCATTAAGACACAACAGGACTGAACACATATTAACACAGAGAGAAGGTGACAGTCTAAACAAGGACCACATAGGGCCAAGCTAGTCAAAATGTGAGCACAGAGAAGAATAAGGTGACATTTACTTCTTCACCTAAGAAAGAAGCTATTTATACTTGATATCTACTGGGATCACAAAGTCAGTTTTGTTCAATAGAACATCAATGAGTATTGATATAGAGGATATAGAATGCAGAGTCCAAACTAAAGCATTCTAGAATATATAATTGGATAACAGGAGAGGAGGAGGACAGGCTACATGACCAGTAGTCGGCCAACACCAGCTTGTGTATGCTTCTTGCATTGTTTTATTTATTTATTTATTTGATGATTTTTGTTTTGTGTTATTGTTTGGATGTTTTTATGGTTTTTGTGTTGTTTTGCTGTTGTTATTTTTGAGAGATGAGGAATAGGATGTTGGCTAATAGGGAGGTGGAGATAATCTGGAAAGAGTTGGAGGAGAGGAAATAATAAGACCAAATATATCTCATGTGGGATTCCCCTCTGTATGCTGTGAATATGTTTTATTACCATTGGTTAAAGAAGAAACTGCTTCGGCCTATGGCAGGGCAGAATAGAGCAAGACAGGAAATGCAAGCAGAGGTAAAGGAGGAAAAAAGGTGGAGTCAGGCAGATGCCAAGTAGCTGCCTAATGCAAAAGATGCCAAAACCTTACCAGTAAGCCATAGTCCCATGGCAATACACAGATTAGTAGTAATGGTTAATTTAAGATATAAGAGTTAGGTAGGTATATGCCTAACTCATTGGGCAAACAGTGTTGCAATCAATATAGTTTTTTTTTTTTTTTTCGATCATTCAGGTCTGGGTGGCCGGAAAACAAAAGAACAGTTGTTTATAACTTTTTAGTAGTGTTTGTATGTACTCACACATGATACGTGTGATTGTGTATACTAAAGTTCATATATAGTGATCTAGGGACAAAACTGTGAGGTCAGTTTCAGGCCTACATCTTTACTTGTGTTCTAGGGATTGAGTTTAGTTCACCAGACTTGTATTGAGTGGACCTTTACACGGCCCCCAAAGTCACTTGCCAGCTCCTTCTCTACTCTAGTTATATCTTTTGCTGTGTAAAAACATGGTTGCAGATGATATGTGCATTGTTTGGTCAGGCTTATATGGCTATGCTTGTACTCTGGACAGGGTCAAGAACTCTAAGAAGCCATTAATTTACTCCACACCGTATTGGCACCATAATTGCTGAGATTCAGTGTGTTGAGGAAAACCAATGTTTTTTAGCCTTCCTTCCTTCCTTCCTTCCTTCCTTCCTTCCTTCCTTCCTTCCTTCTTCCTTTCCTCCATCCCTTCCTCCATCCCTCCCTCTATACTTCCCTCCCTTCCTTCATTCCTTGTTTTTTTCTTCTTTCAAAGAAGAGAGGATTGCTACAAAAATTTATAGAATTAAGAAATTTGGTACATGTTTTTGTAAATTGGAAGACTTGAATCAACTCTATTTTTAATGCACTGTCTGAGGTAGGTTGAGGTTTGCTAAACAGGCATACAGCCAATCTTAAGGAATTAAGCCTGATTTCTTGACTCTTCAGAATATTAAGAACAGGTCATAAGTAAAAGAAAATAGGAAATAAAGACCAGAGGTTGGGCAGCCTGGAGTCAGTTCAGACTGTCTGAATCACTTATGCTGTGGTGGTGATTTGAGCTGACAAGATGTTTTTGGAGGGATTGTACTCTTCAACACTGTTTGCTTTGGGAAGTCAAGCCAGGATTTATTATGACTGAAAGCCTTTAGAGCTGTCGGATAGAGTGTGGGGTTCAGAGAGTTGAAAACATCAGCTGACATTAATAGTGCGAGTTGTGATTTTGAATATTTGCAACAGTTGTAATGCAAAAAAGGGCAGAAACCACAATTTTATGCCTCTGTGCTTACATGGGATGACTGAGGTGAAAAATGATATATCCAGCAAGGAAAATAGTAATCTTGTATCTAGTAAATATAACTCATTTATCTTTAAATCTTATATTAAGCACTGCTTATTAAAGAAATTGCATTCATTATGAAGATATCAGACTTAAGATGTAGAATCATATAGAAAAAAAGTTCTGAATATAATGTCTTCCCCAGGCTAATTACTTCAGTTTGAATTGTGGTTACTGCAAAACATTGGGCTTCTTTAAATTTGGAAAATGTATGCATGATAGATGTACAGATCTATCAGCAGATAGATAGGTATGCAGATATTTTAATTTTTTCTGTATCTAGGACCAAAGTCTTGCATATGTTTTAAGAATTTATTTCCAATATGTAGGATTATGCATAACAAATACTTATTAGAAACTTATGTATATGGATATAATATATTTCACACATAGAGTCTAAATTTGCTTGGCTATAAATTACTTTCTAGGAATAATCTCCTCAAAGAACTCTCTTTGAAAATTTATTTTATGAATGTTGGGAAATTTTTCCATTACTTATCAAGGATGATTACATGTATCAAATACGTATTTTTATAGAGATATTCAAGTATCTCAATATATTACTCAATGCATAAATGTAATAATGCTTATATTCTTATAGTCTGAGAAACTATCCAATTTATTTCCAGTTCACAAAAGTATAAGTCCAAAATTAGATAACAACACACGTATGGTACACTAATTTTAATACAGACTTGCTTATACGTATGATAATTATTGATGTTTTGTCTGGATCAACATCTGGCAGTTTGGTTATGTTTTGACCAAATACTATTATCATAGGTGATGAAATATATTTCCCCTCTCTGCTGTGTCTTTAGCCTCTGTTTATTTTGGCTTGTTCATAATTTTGTTATCTTTACTGATTTTCACTTGTTCAGAAACAGATCTATATGGTAATTACATAAACTTCAGAAGAAAATTCCAATAAACCAAGTGTAATCATTAGCTGCATGATTTTTATAAATAATCCTCCTCAACTCTCAGAGTTGGTCACTCTGCGCTCACCTTTGCAAATACCCTGAGTGTCTAAGTGATCTTAAGGTAAGACTACACAGTTATTTTTCCTTGTCTATTTTCCCGTCTTTCTTATTTTATCCATATACCTCATTTACTCCTAACATTTAATTCATTTTATTCTTCTATTTCTTAAATGTTCCATGTCTTCTGCCCTTGCTGTTACTTTAACAAAATGATCTCATTAACTTGACACAGAGGATGCCACTAACTTCCAGGTCGTACTCATGTTCCAGTATAGATCTGGAGAATGTTCTTCTTTCTAAAAGACAGCATGATTTTCTTTCAGAAGACTTAACTCATGCCATAATCTTCCTCACCTCAGTGTGTTTACTTGATGAATTTCCAATACACTTGAAGTACTGTGAATGTTGCAATCACATGTCTATCATCTACCTTCATGGTTTTACTTCAAATTTCGATAGATACATCTATCCAGGTTACTTTTTCACACCTAAGACTACCATTGTTTCCAAAGAGAAGAGTCCCACTGGTCAGCCTTACAGACAAGGCAGTGGTGACACACACCTTTAATTCCAGTAGCCACACTAATTTGCCATAGAAAATGGGCAGTAGTGATGTATGCCTTTAATCCCTAGTAAGGAATATAAGACCAGAGGAGACAGCTCTTAGACATAGTATTATTCTGAGGATTTCTGGAGACAAGAAAGCCATTTCAGACTGAGGTAGAGGTAAGAGCCAGTAGCTGGCTGTTTTCTTTTTTGGTCTTCAAGTTGAACCTCAATATCTGTTTCTTGGTTTTTATTTATTCGGCTACAGGTTTTGGTCTTGCTTTGGTCTAGTATTTCCTAATTATTCTTTATTTGCCACATTTAGAGTTGTAATGCAATCCTGTGGCATTGTATGTGGGAAGTATGTGACATGCTATTTTTAATTTTGATTTTACAAAGGCTTGCAGTTAAGAGATTGCCTTCAGTCTCAGAAGAAACTATGAACTTTGAACTAGTGATATGCTAGACCATGGGACTTTTGAAATTGAACTGAATGCATTTTTTCATTATGATATGGTTACAAGCCTATGGGGGTCGGAGAGAATTTGGTGATTTAAGAGAGACTATCACCATATGATCATATATTTGAATGCTTAGTCACCAAAGAGTTGCAAAATTTGATAGAAGTGAAATTAATATGTTTTACTTGGAAGAAGTGTGTCACTGGAAGGCAGCTTTTAGGCTTGGCCCAAGCCAAGTACAGGGTCTCTTTTTTCTCTTTGTGAATCATGATATAGCTCTTAGCTACTTCTTCAGAATTACACCTGCCTATCACCATGCTTCCCTCCATGGTAATTATGTCCTAATCCTCTGAAAATGTTAGCAGGCCCCCAATTAAATACTTTTTTTCCTAAGACTTACCTAGGTCATGGTGTTTCTTCACAGCCATAGAACAGTGATTAATACATCTATCAACATTATATAATTGTGAAATGAATAGTTAAAAGTGACCTACATTTCTAGACTAATTTGACAGTAATAAAATGATACTCAATGTAGTGAAGAATTTGTGTTATTTGTTGTATAAAAAAAGTGAATTCAGAGAAACACTTAAAAAAGTGGTAGACCCATTATGAGAGACCACTGACTGTCAACAAACCTGTCACAATTTTGAAATTACTTGATTTTCTTGCTTGCTTATTAAACTCAATATTCCATCTCTTGTTCATCTTAGATATGTTAATATCTCGGGCAGCATGAAGGTCATTGGGTAAAGATGCTTGCTTTCAGATCTGATGAATTCAGAGTTGAATCCCTAGAATCCACATGGCATAAGGAGAGGACTGTCCTGTCAGAAACTGTCCTCTGATAATCCCCCACACTAACTGTATAAACTAAAGATACATGCTAATATATTTTAGTTAATAATGGGCGAATTTGTAGATCATTTCTTTAGGCAAGCTTTGTTTCCAAAGGCCTTGATATATATATATATATGATATAATGCTTTTATTTCAAATTCCTATAATAGATATCTGTAGTCTTTATTCCACAAATTAGTCAGATTTTGGTGACAATGTTGTATAAAGAATGACCAATTACAATCTATAACAATAACTCAAATTCTATCAAATTATGGTGCCACAGTTACTGTGGGAAATACTACTTCTCTAAGAAAATTTTATCTTAAAACAACTTTTAGACTATTTGTTGCTTGCTAAATTGCTTTATGAGGAGTAGCCTGCAATATATTATGCTTAATTGGTCTCCTGGGAAGCATTTACTATTTTCAACACGATCTACACAGGAAACCTCCCTAGACACATCTCACTAAGACAAAATGTATCCTTGAAGATTACAGATTTGGAGTGAAGCATGACTGATGTGTTCTATGAAAATAGCCCATTATTTATAGATGAATAGATTTATTACAACATCCTCCAGCTTCCTACACATGACCTCTTCAAATACACCACTTTTCAATTAACAACCATGATAAAATAATGTAGTCACATTGACCACTTTTCATGGAATAGCTAATCTTTTACGGAACATCCAAATATAGATGATAAATAAATTAACTCTAAAGAAAAAGATATAATATGCAATAGAAAATAGACAATAAACAGTTAAAATATTTATGTTTTTTTGAAGATGGGAATCACATTTTCAGTGATCTCTTATGTACCCAAAGTTTTCCTATAGTTCTCATAGTAAGGTTGATTTATAATATATAAGACTGAATATTTAATCTTTGTAGTAGTTGCTTTATTTTTGATTACATATGTATATGTGAGTCTACTTGTGGGTCTCTGCTTCTAAGTGAAGGTATATGTGTAGACTAGAAGAGGGTGCTGGATCACCTGGAGCTCCAGTTACAGGCAGTTGTGAACAACCCAATGTGGATTCCGGGAAAGAAACTCAGGTCCTCAGCAAAAGCCATAAGTTCTCTTAACTTCTGAGCCATTTCTCTGGGCCCTCTTTCAAAAAATTTTTAAAATAAGCATTGCTTAGCTGATGAGTGATGTCTCTAGCTCCCTAGCATCAAAATTTCAACCGGGTAATATCCCTTACACTTGCAAAATTACTTAGCTTTGAAAAGTACTTGGCTTTGGTCAAGTTAATAAATCCCCAGCCCCACCCCCTCACACACACACACACACACACACACACACACACACACTTTCCTTCATTATAAAGTGATGATATTTGCAGCTAGCACAGAGGATTTTTGTGACATGTATAGGAATTAATGTCTGAATTCTGTACAGAACTGGTTTGTGCAGAGTGAACAACACACAAATCATGTAAACTGATGGTCCCTCACAGAAGTTAGTAATTACTTCCTGCAGTTTTCCACTGAGGGAAATACAACTCGACACAAATGAGTAGGTAAGAGTGCCTGCTGAAATAAAGCCAAACACTCAAACTCCATTGTGAGCTAGTGTTTGATTTGTTCAAGTGACTGTTTATTCGTTTTATTATTGTGCCTGATATATATATATATATGATACCTATATATCATGCAGAAGAATAATGAAAATAAAAAATAAGACGGCTTTCTCAAAGGTGGGTATTGACATGTTTTCCACTCTTTACTATTTGATGCTATTCTAAACCTCTCCTCCTTTTAGATCAATTTTCTCTTTAATGTATGTGCTACTGAAGCTTGCTTATTTATTTCTGTTTCTTTGTGCCCTGGCAAGTGCCTGGTTAATGACACAAGTCGAATGAGCTCACTAATTTTATATTTTTTATTCGAAATCATTTACTTAATTTGTCTTTGTGTAAGAAAAGTGATTTTGTTTATATATGTTAAGAACCATTAAATGTATCATTTATTTCATTTAATGGAAGCACCCATCATGTGAGAAACTGAGTATCATGGTCAAGGAAAAAATATGGACTGAAACACATGTGGGCGTGGCTAAAATCTGTCTCCTTTCAATTTAGGTAGCTTTTTATTCTGATGTATGGGTGGCTGTTATCTACTTCAGAAACCTATTCCTACCCTTAATGATATCGTGGTGAGCTTTTGGGTCCCTGAGTAGATGTGGCAGCCTAAGTTTATAAAATTAAAATATAAGGGATGTTTTATTATCCTAACGTACCTATATGAATTGTACATGGCCTATGAAAATATATTCATGAAAACTATTTTCACTTCTGAATTCTCATCTACCTTTTTTATTTTCTATTTGCACAAATAGGGAAAAGATCACAAAGGGATGTGAACTGCTGGTGTACTGAAACACATGTAAATCAATGATTAATTAGACCTCCCCAATACATCTTCTGTCATGATATTTCATCCTATGGTAGGTAGGATGATTTATATAAGAACTTACTGTGTGTGTGTGTTTTTTTTTCATCTTTGATTGCAGTTGAAAGTTGGAGAAATTAGCAGCACTATTCTCCTGATTCTATTCCCTGCTATTAAACAAAGCTCTCTATTTGTCTTTGAAGGTTAAAAAAGAAAGAAGATCAGAAAGGTATGCTTATGCTATTGTACAGGACAGGCTCACATACATTCCTCCTGTCAGAAATTATCTATTTCCATTCCATAGCCTGTGTCATGCCTCTGGTTATTTGTTACACAGAGGCTTGCTTTGTTTCTCTGTTCCAAACTCTTATTATGTTTCCTTTAATATTTGGCATAGGGCAACAGTAGGGTCAATAGTGCCACCTCCCTTATGGCTTGTACAATTTTGTTAGTGAATCAGAACTGTGGGAAGCTGGAGCTGTCTGAGTAATGAGGGATTTTTATATCTACTGAAATATGTAATATTTGTGAACTTTGACTTTCCTAGCAATGCTTTATTGGTAAGGAATATTAACAAGATACTGTCAGAATATATGGGACATCTACCAGTACTCATTTACTAATTCTCATTTCATTTTATATGCAAAATACTCTGACAATCTAAATCAATAAGAGAAAGTTCCATATAAAATATTTCTCAAGATTCATTTAAAAATATTTCACCAAATCTCTTGAAATGATACAATTGAATGAATGTTTCAGTCCTAACTTTTGCTATATTAATAAGATGTGTGAGAGAGTCAGCGAAGAGGGAGCACTATTACATGGACAGCGGTAATATTTTGAAACTTCAGCAGGGAATGTTTCAAGTCTAAAATTGTACATTTGGTGTAGCTGGGGAGACAATTGAATTGTATATTAATTGTGCAACATGTGTGAGGGCTTGAGTGTGGCTCCCAGAACCAAATTGAACAAAGAAATTTGTATTTTGTTTTCTGTATTGGTTTGAGGATGATGTCATACAAGAAATTTGCCCAGGAAAATCAATGTAAATCAGTTGCTCCATTTCAAACATTCTATATTAGGAAGTCCAACCACATGTTGCTGTTTTGTTTTAACTTTGAAGTTTGTGTATAAGAACACATGTCCATATTGTGTGTCAAGCATATAATCACATCTAGATATTTAGGAGCCTTCCAGTCTTAATGGCAAGCTATATTTGTTTTTTAACTCCAGACATTTGTCTGTTTTCTGTGTTGATTATTTGTGTTCTGTAGGCAGAGACTGCTTGTTTGTTCCCAGCCACCCAGACCTGAGTAATCATACAGAAACTATATTAATTACAACACTGTTTGGCCTATTAGTTCAGGCTTCTTATTGACTAACTCTTACATCTTAATTTAATGCATTTCTGTTATTCTGTGTTTTGCTACAAGGCTGTGACTTACCCAGTAAGGTGCTTGCATCTGGCTGGCCCCTTCAGCCACTATGTGACATCTCTTTAATTCTGTCAACTCTCTTTATCTCTGTTTGGATTTCCCACCTGGCTTTACTCTGCTAAGTCATGAGCCAAAACATCTTTATTAATCAATGCTAGTAAAACATATTCATGGCAAACAGAGAGGAATTCCACATCATCTTTCCTTTTCTGTCTAATTAAAAAGAAAGGATTTAACACCCCAAACTCTAGAATTAACAGGGATATCTAGTACCAGGACAGTCACCAATGATCTGTAACATTGGAGCATCCATCTTCAGCCTAAAGGCCCATAGTATCCAGCAGACTTTTCAGTGAAGTAGGAAATTTGAAGATCTTTTTTGCCTTGTAATGGTGAAGTTTATCAGCTGATTTCTTCTGCATCCTGCAGAATGTGTGACAGGTTTTTTTTTTTTTCATGAAGCAGGACCATGAAGGGCTGTCTCACCTTCTTTTGGCAAGAAGAGCAGTCACTTCTCTGTGGGTCATGCATGCCCAGTTCATATAGCATACCATAAAGCAATCGAGGCAAGAGCAGTTTCTTGCCCAAATGACTAGCAAACTTCATAAGGAGCCTCTTTGACACCCATCATACTCTTGAAATAATTGGTGCTACCAAAAGTAGACATGTCTCACTATTGAGATAAGACTAAGTTCTTAAAACCTTTTTAATGTCACATACTATAAATCTTTGAAAGATTTGAAGAATACAGAAATTCTTATAAACAATATAACAAAATCAACCTTAAAAATGTATTAAGAGTTAAGATCTATACCAATGCAAATCATTCATCTCTATATCAGTATTCTAAAATGAATTGTATTTATTTATGTGCTTCTGAATGTACATAATTTTAGTTTAATAGAAGGGTGCATCAAACATCTACCAGATACTTCTCTCCTCCATTAGAAAGAATTGCAGAAAAAAAGAATAGCTTGGTTCTCTGCTAGATGGCGAGAGTCAGGGTGAGAAATGAGAGATAGGTAGCATTGATGAAATAACTGGGCTATGTCTATGGCTAGAACTACAATCTGGGCTATTTGTAACCCTTTTCTCTGTGTTATGATTCCCCAAACATGTGGAGGTTTTTTGATGGCTTTTTGTTCCAGAAACTAGTCAAAAATAAAGATATTGCAAAATTGATGCCTTCCCTAATTTCTACTGGATCTGTTTAGACCCTTCCCACAGAGCCTGTTCTTTAGTAAAAACCCCTAACATCCTTTGGCTTATAAACATATCTTCCAGTTCATTGTCTCTAACGTTACCTGACATTTCCTTCTGAGCTGTTATTTCTTGGAATTCAAATGTTTCTTCTCTTAGTGGTAACACCATTCACTAGGTTTATTGCATACCCTACTCTGGTACTTCCTTTTTAAATTTATTGTGTCTACAAAGACTCTACGTACAAATAAAGGATATTCATAAGTTATGGATACATTAAAATTGAGAGGAGAAATATGTAACCCAGCTCATAACTAGTGACCCTTTTTCTTATAATGCTCATAACAGTAAATGTTCCATGATTTTTTAGTCCATAGACTCCACATTTTCCCACTGTCACACAAACCAACCATGTAAAACACACTGCCCTTCTCCTGTACAGCACCACACTTGTCTTTCACTCCCTTCCCATTTAATCTTGAGAGTGCCCCATGTATTGTGCACGAACAAATTATGGCTCCTAATCAGCAAGAAAGTTGCTGTTTACCTCTGTTTCTGACATGATTTCTTTTTGTAAAATCCTAGTGAGAGGAAATCAGATTGATTGGTTCAAGAGCTAACAATGTGAAGCATGCTTTTTTTTTCACATTCCTGCAATTCTTGATTTCTGTTGTGCAAGGCAAAGCTCCATCTGTCATTACAATAGCTTTAGCTAGGGAGAAGCTCTTTTTGCAAAGCAGTGTTCTTCCATAATTACTGCTCATAGTTTTAGTGTTCGAGGTCAACTGCCTTTCTACCTGATGCCCATAGCCTTACTTGAACTTCATGCTTCCATTTTCCATGATAGGATCAAAAAATTTTGCTAAAGCAATTTAGTCTTAAGCATATTTAGTCACAAACAGAAGTTTTTGGTTAAATAAGCATTCTTTTAATTTTTGATTGTGTCTTTGTGTCTATGTCAATTTTATCAACATCTAACTCTAGAAAAATCTGACAATGTTTTAAGGTAAATGGTACCGTGGAACATTTTTCACTGGTTCAGTTTACTAAATATCTATTATTAATTCACAAAATAATTTCTTGAGAACTGTAAAGACTCACCAAGTGCACATGCACACACATGCATGCACATGCTCACACACACTCACATGCTTACACACATACACACATCTACATATACATGCACATATACACACACAAGAATGCACAAACTCACATGCATACACACTCACACATATGTCCAAACACATGCACAGCCACATGCACACATATTCACATATACACTAACACCCATGCACTAACACACACACACAGGCATGCACACACATATTCATACACAGACAAACTGACACACACATGTGCACACACCCACATACATATCCACGTGCACACACACTTCCATAAACTTCTACATTCATATTCACACACATGCATACATACACACAAACAACACCTGTCATTTCTCTGTTGCATTTCTGGTTGAAACGCCATCTTGTTGGTTAACCCTCCTACAACCTTTCCTATTCTTCCAAAGTCTGTGGCACTTCCATAAACCCAGAATACCATCATCTCTGAAACTTTTGTCCTTCATATTGAATACGTAATTTCACATCATGGAGTTTCCTGAATCACATCCTGAGTTTCTCATTGAGAAAGCATGTAAAGAATCTGCTGTGACCACAGAGGAACTCTGAACCACAGGCTTCTTGCAGCTGCACACAGTGAACCAAGAGAGTGGGTCAAGAGGGTGGGCCAAGAGAGACTGCAGAGGCTCCCTGAGACACAGACAGTGATTGCACAGAGTAGACAAAAAGAAGCTCCCTAAAACACAGATGGCAACTGCAAGAATGGGCAAAGAGGCAAAGACAGGGGTGGCACCAATTGGAAAAAGAGATGAGTAGATATCAATACAAAAATTCATGCATTCATCATTTTAACATCCAAAACGCTGCATCCAAAACTCTAGAACGGGGATATCATTCATTCATCATTTTTAGATTAAATATTATTTAATTAAAAATTTCCACCTCCTCCTATTTCCCTCCTGCTCCCCCCATCCACCTTCCCCTCCCTCTCCAGTCCAAAGAGCAGTCAGGGTTTTCTGCCCTGTGGGAAGTCCAAGGTCCTCCCCCCTCCATCCAGGACTAGGAAGGTGAGCATCCAAACAGACTAGGCTCCACAAAGTCAGTACATGCAGTAGGATCAAAACCCAGTGCCATGGTTCTTGGCTACTCAGTCAGTCCTCCTTGTCAGCCACGTTCAGGGAGTCCGGTTTGATCACATGCTCCATCATCCAGTTGGCCTTGGTGAGCTCCCATTAGATCAGCCCCACCATCTCAGTGGGTGGGAGCACCCCTCGTGGTACTAACTTCCTTGCTCATATTCTCCCTCCTGCTCCTCATTTGGACCTTAGGAGCTCAGTCCAGTATTCCAATGTGGGTCTCTGTCTCTAGCTTCATCCATCGCCAGATGATATTTCTATGGTGATATGCAAGATATTCATCAGTATGGCTATAGGATAGGGCCATTTCAGGCTCCCTCTCCTCAGATGCCCAAGGATCTAGCTGGGGACATCTCCATGGACACCTGGGAACACCTCTAGAGTCAAGTCTCTCTCCAACCCTATAATGGCTCCCTTAATTAAGATATATACTTCCCTATTCCCATATCCACCCTGCCTCCATCCCAACTGTACCATTCCCCCAAGCTCTCCCCATCCTCCCCTTCTCACTTTTTTCTCCCCATCTCCCCTTATCCCCACCCCACCCCCAAGTTTCCAATCTTTGCCTGGCAATTTTGTCTCCTTTCAATATCTAGGAGGAAAGCCATATGTTTTTCTTTAGGTTTACCTTCTTATTTAGCTTCTCTAGGATCTCATATTATAGGCTCAATGTCCTTTATTTATGGCTAGAATCCACTTCTGAGTGAATACATACAATATTCATCTTTTTGGGTCTGGGTTACCTCACTCAAGATAGTGTTTTCTATTTCCATCCATTTGCATGCAAATTTCAAGATGTCATTGTTTTTTACCTCTGAGTAGTATGCTAATGCATACATATTCCACACTTTCTTTATCCATTCTTCTGTTGAGGGGCATCTAGGTTGTTTCCAGGTTCTGGCTATTACAAATAATGCTGCTATGAACATAGTTGAACAAATGCTTTTGTAGTATGATAGAGACTCTCTTGGGTATATTCCCAAGAGTGGTATTGCTGGATCCTGGTTGATCCCGTATTTCCTGAGAAACCGAAACACTGATTTCCAAAGTGGTTGCAGAAGTTTGCATTCCACCAGCAATGGATGAGTGTTCCTCTTACTCCACATCCTCTCCAGCAAAGGCTATCATTGATCTTTTTGATTCTAGCCATTCTGACAGGTGTAAGATGGTATCCCAAGTTGTTTTGATTTGCATTTCCCTGATCGCTAAGGCGGTTGAACATGACCTTAAGTGTCTTTTGGTCATTTGAACTTTTCTGTTGAGAATTCTCTGTTCAGATCAGTGCCCCATTTTTTAATTGGGTTAATTAGCATTTTATATTGTAGTTTCTTGAGTTCTTTATATATTTTGGAAATCAGTCCTTTGTCTGTTGCGGGGTTGGTGAAGATCTTCTCCCAGTCAGTAGGTTGTCTTTTTGTCTTAATGACAGTGTCCTTTGCTTTACAAAAGCTTCTCAGTTTTAG
>NC_022018.1:26037239-26038955 GCF_000317375.1 Microtus ochrogaster
ATAATAAATATAATAAGACGAAGCAAAAACTATTATATTAGAGTTGGACAAGATGAAGAGAACCAAAGAGTCCAAGAGAAGGCACAAGAATCAGAGACCCACTCCTTCACATACTTAGGAGTCCCATAAAACACGAACTGGATGTCATAATGTGTATACAAAGACCTTGGAACTCTGCATACTGCCCCAGTCTCTATGAGTTCATATGAGCTTTGAACATGGTGATTTGGAAGGACTCATTTGCTTGGTATCCTCCATCCGCTCTGACTCTTACACTCTTTCTGCCTCCTCTTTCTCAGGGTTCCTTGAACTCTTAAGAAAGATATTTGATGCAAAAATCCCATGTAGGGCTGAGTGTTCCAAGGTCTCTCACTCTCTGCATAAAGTCTGACTATAGGTCTCTGTATTTGCTCCTATCGTCTGCAAGATGTAGCTACTCTAAAATGGCTGAGCAAGGCACTAATCAATTAGTATAACAGAATGTTGTTAGGAGTCATTTCATCGTTATGGGTGTTTGTTAATACTGGTTATCACTCGTCTTATTATATAGACATGCTCTTCAGCTTTCTGGGTATTGAAAATAGAGGTTTACGGCCATTTCTTCTCTAAGCAGAGGTTTGAAGCATCTGTAAATATGTAAGATGTATATGTATAAAAGTGTCTCATATATTCATATATGAGATATTTATTATTATGTATACTTATAATGTTCAATGAATAAATTTCAGTTTGTTTTCTGGCAGAAATAATGGAGTATTAATGAATAAACAATAATCAAGGAAAAGTAAATTCTCTGGAAACTAAACATCTCTTTAAGCAAAAGAAACAATGTTTACTTGAAGATTTTCACAAGTTATTTGCATTCTATGTTATTTTTATTCCTTTTTAATGATTCCAGCAATAGATGTATCCCAGGCTATAGGTTGTTTTTCCACTGCCTTGTAAAGGTGATGGGTCATGGAATTTATTTTAGCTCAAATCTGTTGACTGTGGAATGTGTGTCTATTTTTGGTTCTGTGGACCTGTGTCAGACTGTATATCATGCCAATCTTTGACTCTTAGATAAGGATTTTAGATTTAATGTGCATCAAGCATGTTTCTAGCATTGCGTAAATAATACAAGCTATTTCAGTGTAGAAGAGTACATCATAACGTTTGTCAGCATGAAAATTAAAAAAAAAAAGGAAATGTGGGTCTGTGAGATGACTCAATGAATAAAGATGTTTGCGGTGCAGACCTCATGAGAAGTGTTAAATTCTGGATCCCATTGGAAGGAAAGAAGCAGCTCCCAAATGTTACCTCCACAAATGAACTGTGGCACGACCATGTCTGCTCGCTCTCTCTCTCTTTAACACACACACATACATACACACACACTGATAATAACAATAAATAAAATTTAAAAAGAAAGGAACCATATGTACATCCCTAAGTAATAAATGAATGTGCCATGAAACTCCCTGCTCTTTCTCTAGCTTCCTTCAAATTTTGCACCTCTGTGGCTCCCCTGCATCTCCGCTGCATCTTCCCTGGCCAGGAATCTATGGATAACAAAATCAAAGACAGGTGGTTGACACTGTGTCAGAAGGCATCTCCCACAGAAATGGCTAAGCAGCTAGAGTCACAAGTAGTGCTATTCAGTATTATGAGGGCAAGTAGATCATTCCTGTCTGGCAAAGTCTGCTCTCTGTGAAAGCTCTGCATTCTTATGTCTAG
>NC_022018.1:26040124-26040583 GCF_000317375.1 Microtus ochrogaster
TTTTAGCACATTCATGCTTTTCCTAGGTAAGAAAGAAAGTGTATGACCAATGCAGGGTGAGTATTGAATGCAGTTAGGTCATGTTTCATGCAGGCTAGAGAGGGGTGACTGTGGTAAGGCCCGAGGAGATGGCTCAAATCTGAAATGACTCAAGAGAGTGTTTTTATTTTTTTCAATAATGATTAAATATGAGATTACATTGATAACACTCATAATGGAATAAAAATATCATGCCTATATTTGAGAACGGTATTATTTTCTTCACAGGTAAACAAACAGTTCTACATTTCAATTCCCATTTTTTCTGCTTTATATTAATTTGGTTCTTTTAATCTTCTTTCAAAATCAAGTTAAAAAGACTTAAAGTTTGAACAATAAGTAAAATTCTATAGTTGGCTGTTATACCCTCTAAATTATCACTAAGTATTTGTGTGTTAAAAATAGAATTGTTTAGTTGTA
>NC_022018.1:26040738-26057623 GCF_000317375.1 Microtus ochrogaster
TGCATATATATATTTACATATATACTTCTAAATACATAAACACAAACTCCTTAGTCTGCATGTTAACCGTGTTTGTGTTCTCAGGTTGATTACTTGTTATTAGAGAATCAATATGTATGCTCTTCCCTGAAAAGACTATTTTTTTCCACTCAGCATTCTTTTTTTTTATTTGTTTTTTTTTTCTCCCATATCCACCCTTCCTTTATCCCAATCATCCCATTCGCCCAAGCTCTTCCCATCCTCCCCCTCTCACTTTTCTCTCCTCATCTCCCCTTAGCCCCTTCCCACCCCACCGCCAAGTTATCCTCCTGGATATTGGAAGTAGACAAGCTTGCAGGCCACTCAGCATTCTTTGGTTTCCTCTAGTTCCGTTTGTAGGGTTTAGGCCTTGTGGGTTTTCCTCCATCTGCTTTAGCACGTCTACTGTTGCTGTCCTTGCTCAGCTCATGTTTAGGCAATCAAACTGTTGAACCATTACAGGTGTAGCTTCTGCTGTTCCTAGAAGACGCATCTCCCAGCAAATTCCCTTATCCTTCAGCTGTGACAATCTTCCTGTGTCTGTCTCTCAATGATTCTCTAGCCTTAGGTGTGGAAGTTGTTTTGTAGACAGATCCTTTGAGGTCTGCAACTGTTCATTTCGATTGGTTGTGGCTTTCTGTAATGTTCTCCCACTTTTGCAAACAAAGTTTCCTTATGAGGCATGAGAAGTATACTTGTCTGTGGATATAAGGATAAATGTTTATAGAGTATAGTTAGAGAGAATGTTCTTTTAGTTAAATGACAGTGTATGTTCTCTTTCAAAACCCATGAATTCACTAAATCTCAAAATGTTTTTATATGTGAGCACAAAGAGAAAAATTACTTAAAGTGTTTCTAAAAGTGCAACATTTAATGTATTTAATCTGAATAGGTGATAATTTTTCCCATATACCATATTGTATATAGTATTTTTGTACTCTACTGTATCTAGAGAATTTTATCTGTGTATTCTTGTACATATTCATGTACATGTAAATATATAGGTAATGCATATAAAATGTATATCCTTAGAAAGAATTACTGCACTCCCCTAGAAAATGTATCAAATAATTAACATTTAATATTTCTATAATGAAACAACTATAAATTTTACTACTCTTTTGGAAACTTTCCTTGTAAGTTTTGAGTATCTGTTACTTTTCACAAGACACGATACACACAAACATATGTCCATGAGAGACATCTTCCACCAGTAAAAACCTATGTCAATAGAGAGATACCTTTCACCAGTAAAACCATATATCCATGGTGAGATACCTTTCATACGTCCATAGAGAGACATTTTTCACCCAGCATACCTTCTTTAATCAAATATCAACTTTTGAAACATTAAAAGATCAAATACTTCCTTTTACATATCAATTCAATGTGTTATATAAGTGGTTTAAAACAGACGAAATTAATTTTCACACAAATTTATATTCATAAAAATTTTGAAAGACCTTTCAAGAAAATGTTCAAGTTTAATTTTACACAAATAACACTGTTTCTCTAATTACAATCTGTTCTTGAGCATAAGTGATTTTGACCTGAAATCATATGTAAAAAATAGCTTTGAAATGCTTGAACATTTTTGTACATCAAAACTATTACATGATTTTCTGTAGAGACTGTAATGTGATTAGTCACATTACGTTAGCTCATGGTGTGATGAAAGTTAGAGATATGAAATTCACACCAGTGAAAATTAAAATGTACTGTTTCCAATTACTATACAGTTCAGACAGATATAAAGCTATTAGCTATTGCTTGAGTCATTCATGGCTTTTCTTATATGTATGTCAGATGTGAGAGATGCTCTTTGTGTGCACTTTGTGCTAAACCTGACCAATTTAGCTCTGGCAATTCATCAATTATGGTGCTGAGGTGTGCAAGGGATATGTTATCATCCAAGGCAAAGTCACACACTGAGTTTATCATTATGGTCAGGAACATCCATGCTTGTGTAGCTTTCCCTGGCTTCTATTTGTGGTCAAAGTGAACATTCTGAAAATTCACAACTACTGTGATTATTCTCTTAATATTCAAGATCTGTATTTATGGCTTTTTTGTTAATTCATGTTTTAGTTCAATTTTATGTGTATGGATGTGTTTCACAGTTGTATATCTGTGTATCACATAAATGCCTGGTGCCCACTGGGACTAGAAAAGGGCTTCAGAGCCCTTGGATCTGGAGTTAAAGATGGTTGTGAACCATTACGTAGGTGCTGGGAATGCAACCCAGGACTTATGGAATAGCAACCAGTGCCATTAACTGCTAAGCCGTATTTCCAGTACTATCTTTGTTTTAATTTATTACATTAACAATTAAAAATAAGTTTATATTTGTGGCAAATTATTTTTGCTCAAAACAATTTTAGAAAAACTGAACATTTATATAGGATCATTTAACCTTTTTTGAGATGGCAATATCAGAATCATATTCTACAAAAACCTTATAATTCTTAATTTTAGTGTCCATTTTCTTATCCTAGCATTCCAGAAAATTGTTTAGCCATTTAGTTGGACTCCACAGAGCTTGTATTAATGGATCACCGATCATTGTGGAAGAGGGGCAGAAAGATTACAAGAGTAAGAGTGTCAGGGTGTTTGTCCTGAGAATGTGGCTCCTAGGAAACTCAGGAGCAATATCCATAAAGTCTCACCAACATGACATACTCTATAGACTTATGAAATATTGAAAAGGGTAAAACACTAGAGTATTGTTGGATTTCTTGTATTTTTTTTAAAAAAATGTTGGTCTATTATGTTATTGTCCACATGAGTTGAGAGAATCCAAGCTCCATTTTCCCCTCATTTCCATGTTCTCTTTATGAATGGCTGTTTACAATTGGAATTCAATGTGGAATGTGAAGTCTTCAGTTTTGTTCAGTGAACACACTAGGAAACACATGGAGTAGTAGTTGATTCTAAAGCACATGCTAATATATGAAGTTCCTGATATTAATATAAGGAGAGAGAGATGATAGTGGTAAAGGAGAAAAATAGCAGATGGGAAGAGATAGAAACACCAAAAAGCAGTAATGTACGGACAGGGAAAGAATGGGGGGAGAGGAAGGAAAGGATATAAAACACGTGAATTCATCAGTCATTCCATGGACATATGGAAATCTTTATCATCTTTAATATTTTGAAGTAACTGCACTATCTCATATATGTGTGTGTTGTACATATATACATACACACTCAAACACCATTCCCTATGCATATGATGAACCTTATATTCCCAAAATATTAACAAGTCACATGATTTATGTGAAATGAAAAGAGTAATAGAGAGGAGGGGAGAGGGGTTAGAGTATACAGGTATGTGTTTATAAGATTCTACTAGGAATAGCCCTGTAGAGCTGGGAGACTGTGTCACTGCCTGGGAAGGATGGTTGAGCAAAAGACTAGCATAGGATAAATGGATAAAGCAGAAAATGCTGTTTGAGGTGATGAGAAATAACCTCTCCAGTAAGCTTTCAACAGCTATTGATGCTTAATATTCCAAAGTCAAGTGTCTGCATTTTATAAGCAGCTTCAGGAAAGCCCCAAGAATATAAACTAACATCAAGTTCTACTCTAAAACACAATTGACAAGTGGCTACTGATTTGAAATTATGCATCTGAATAATTTTATAGTGTGTGTGTGTCTGTGTGTGTGTGCACACACGCGCACATGTGGTGTGTCTGTGTTTAAAGGCGGGTTTGTTTATTTATTTACATATATTTTCTCTGAGAAAGAATGTATAGAATAAATTCAATGATAAAATTCATTCATTGGGGGATTGTTTTTCTCCACTTTGTGCACAGGGAGTTAGTAGGAACA
Organism: Microtus ochrogaster; assembly: GCF_000317375.1. NCBI lineage: Eukaryota > Metazoa > Chordata > Mammalia > Rodentia > Cricetidae > Microtus > Microtus ochrogaster. The sequence continues at coordinate 26,044,589 of NC_022018.1, forward strand.
TTACCACTAAGGCCATTATGACTGCAGGTTACCATTATAGTAAATGAAGTATTACTGTTGGGGGGGAACTCTGGAAAGGGTGGTTTAGCAAGAATGAACTCAAGCTGGGGTATGTCTAAATTAATTAACTCCAGTTACTCTGAGATTCTATTGTACAAAAGCAGTGACTGAAGCTATGGCTCAAACTGTTGATTGTTACATAGAAAGAAGAGTGAGAATATTAGTATGTATTTTATTGTATGAAGATTGATCCAACTGTGATATTATATAATTTGCATCGCATATAATTTGTAGTTAATTATGACTTTAAAGCTTCTCTGATTAGAAAATTCAGTTCAGAAATAATATCTAAACTATTAAAAGAGTAGTAAATTTCTCTAAAGTTGATATGAAAGCTTTAATATATTAAGGCACATGTTTCAGTAATTAACATGCATTATAGATAAACAAATATAAATAATGTTTACATAGAAATATATGTATATAAATAAAAGTAAATCTCTTGCTGTGCTTCTGATGGAGAAGCATTCTAATCCTTAGACTCCCAATGTGTAAACTCCAGGATGAGATGAAAAAAGAATTGGGAGACTCAAAATGAACCTGTTTCAATATCAAGCACACTCTCGATATGGGGAATGGCTTTGCCCTACTGCCAAAGTCTGCTCCCAGATGCACAAGTCTATCAGTCATGAGGAAGTGATGCACCAGGGAGATGGTTCAAGATGTAAAGGATCCTGTCACTGTGACTGATGACGTAAGTGCAGTACTGGAGCCACACTCGATGACAGGAGAAAACTGAACCTTGTACATTGTCCTCTGACGTCCACATAGGTACCTTGGTACGTGCATTCCCCTCTCCCTGTCACATAGGAAGAGATTTAGAAAGAAGAGTAAGTTATATTTATCCAGAGGAAGAGGGAATTGTATTTGGAATCCATCACGTTCAGAATCCTTTTCCAGCTGAATCTTTAGTGAGTAAGTTCACCTTATAGCTAATTTCCTCACTATTGGAGTTCAACGACAAAGTGAAATTATAGGCTTATCTTTTTAGTTCTTATTTTTGTTCTAAGATTTATATAACCAATTCTGAAAATTCAAAAAGAATGTGCTAGACAGGAAAAAAAAAACTTACCAAGACAGTAACTCAAGCTGGTTCTATTACCCTTGAAGCTTCTGTTTTCTCCAAATCTCCATTCCTTTCCCTGTATACACACCAACAGCTTATCTGCACGTTTTCTGTGCAACTTTCAAATCTCTGACTTTATCTTTGGCCTTTTATGAGTTCTGTCCTGTCAACTTCTTACTTTCAGATTCTCCTGGAACAAAGAAAGAGAACAGATAACAAACTATTACCAGTTTCAAAATCCATTATCCCCATTTTGTTGGTTTATGGGTATAAATGCCATTTTGTTGGTTATGGGTATAAATGGGTATAAATACCACGTTTCCATCAAAAATACAGAAGACACACTAGGATTTTTACTGTTTGTATGTAGCATTGCTGTTTCCAAGTATGTCACTATGGTAACATCCTGATTCTCCCACTCCAGGCAGATGCAGGTTAAGATCATTCCTGGTAAGCCAGCTCGTGGGCTACAGCAGATTATTAGAAATGGGCTAGTCCAGGTACAAGAGTTAGCCTAGAAGAGGCAAGATAGAAATGGGCCAAGCAGTGATTAAAAGAATACAGTGTCCGTGTAATTATTTCAGGTAAAGCTAGCCATGGGGGCAGCCATGTGCCAGGGAAGCAAGCCCGCCGCTCCTAATACAACAAACCTGGATGGAGGTGGGGGTTCCTTGGACTTCCCACAGGGCAGGGAACTCTGATTGCTCTTTGGGCTGACGAGGGAGGGGGACTTGTCTGGGGAGGGGGAGAGAAATGGGAGGTGGCAGCGGGGAAGAGACACCTTTAATCCCAGTACTTGGGAGTCACATACCTTTAATTCTAACACTAGAAAAGTGGAGACAGGAAGGGATATGGCTGGGTAGAGAGAGGAATATAAGGAGGGAGGAGACAGGAGCTCAGATATTCAGTCTGAGGATTTGTAGAGGCAGGATGCCTCATTCAGTATGAAGATTTCGTAGAGGTAAGAACTAGTGGTTAGCTTCTCTGCTTCTCTAATCTTTCAGCTTTCACCCCTTCATGCCTGAGTTTGGGTTTTTATTATTAAGATCAATTAGAATTCGTGAACCAGACATAGGCACACAGGAAGCCAAGTTATGCACATGACTATGACTGACTATGGAAACACTCAAAGTCAAGATAATTCCTCCAAGTGTTTGCTGGGCAGCAGACATCAATACGCAGGCTCATTCATATCTGTGTATGACCATGTATGTTTGCATATGTAGCCTCACAACCTACCCTCCAGTATACATTCCTCCTTTCATCCTGTGAACAGATATGCTTGAACAGCTTGCCCTCAATAAATGCTGGTTCATTTTTAAGGCTTTATTTATATATTTAAAGTATGACAGGGTTGAATATTTATTATCATTTAAATGTGCTTTCTCAAAAGTTAAAAGTCTTCTCACCTTTGGAAAAATTCCAAGTAAAGTACATTCTACTGTCAAAATGAAAAACAATTCAAAAAACATAAACCCTGAGTTGTTCCCGGAACATGTGGCACATTGACACAGCACCCAGAGCCAGCCAGGAGCTGTTCTCTTTCTTCTGATGTCTAAATCTCTGCATAGAGGCAAGCTGCTATTAGACACCAGAGGCTGAACTCGGCTTAGCAGAAAAGACCACATTATGACTGGGGTTAGAGCTATCTCCTAAATTGGTGTAACTGAAGCTCTTTGGTATTCCCAGAGTGTGCCTGCTGCCGCTCTTAATAGACTAAACATATGTGTCATTTCATTCGCTGAGGAAAAGATGTTATGAAATAACCATAGTCATACAAGAGCTTTGGATGACTTTAATATAATATCAAAATCCACGCACGATTTCTAATTGACTTTCAAATGCATCACATGAAGTAATGCTATTTATTTTTAATGATATATTACCCAATGAAAGTTTAAAAATGGACATTTTGTTCCAAAAGATCATCATATTCACCTATTGGATTTTCAGAGAAAGAGCATGTTTTAATTCTCTCTTATTTTAAAATTATTGCTTATTTTCTGAGTGAAGGAAGAATACTAATTTTTGGTGGAACTGCATGCCACTTTCACTTGTGCAGAATGGAAACTATTTATTGTGAAGAATATCTTGTTTGGCTATCTCGGGGTTTTAATACTGATATTTGAAAATTGTCTCTTCCATAGTAAAATGTGGTAATATCAAATAAGATGGATTAACAATTTTTTTAAAAATGAGTTTATTTGTTCTTTAACTATTTATTTATTTATTTTTTAATTAATTAATTTATTTAAGGATTTCTGCCTCCTCCCCGCCACCGCCTCCCATTTCCCTCCCCTTCCCCCAATCTTTAACTATTTATGAATTGTTTGGTATTGCATTTATTAGTTTAGGCTAATATGCTTTATCTTATAGAGATTGGGAGGAAGTGTTTTGCTTTCCATTTTATTTCATCTATTAATGCTCCATTTTAAAAATCACAAAATATGTCATTACATTAATTTTATCACATCCTCCTAGCACATGTTACGCTAGCATCTCTACAACTAAAGCTGTATTGTTTAAAACTTTCCTGGAACAGAGGAGGAGCTTTCCTTTTCTGTAATTACCATTATCCTCAGATGCCCCCCACCTTAAGTGAGTTTTCTCTCTTGCTCCATGATGGGGTATTATTTGAGATATACAGGGTCAATGTTTCTTTCTGATTCCTGGCATAATCCTGCTTGAGATATATAATATGGATAAATTACAGAATCTTGTGCCCAAGAAGAATGTTCTGGAAGAATCTCTTGAGAAAATGTCCTTATCAAAAAAAGAGTGGTATTAATCCTTTCTTATCAACTTCAAAGTCTACTTAAATATTATAGGTTTAGTCTTATAAACAATCCAAAGGGTGCAATTTCAACACTCGATACCTCTCCTGTGTCTTTATTCTCCTTTCCCAAAGTGGTTTTAGCAGGACCGGGGAATATGTGCAATTGCAGCCCTGCTGATCCTTTTACCCACTCTCCTCTTTCAAACATATTAACTGTGCTTGTTTCAACAAAGACTAACTGAAAGGAATTTTGTCCTCAAATGATTAGATTCCACAAGCTTACACCCATTACACTTATCACACCTTCTCAGTTAGCCAAAGTGTCTTTCAGAATTCACTGGCATATTGAATTGTCTGATTATCTTCTCTTAAACCACTTTTCTCCAAAACACCTCTTTTTAGAAACTGTGTTTTAGTATTGTAAGTTATTTTAGGTACATCCAGATTAATTTATAAATTAATTATGTAAATGAGACTCCAAGTTTGCTTAACTATTTGCGTGGTGGTAGTGTATATGTGGTATGTACATTCTGGTTGAAAATGAGAAAACACTCATTTATTGAAGTCATATGGACTCTTCCTGGACAGTCAAAGAAATTTACTCCCTACTTGTAGTTCACACAGGCTTGAACTGTCCAGTAACTCCTCAATCCTCACAGTTCCCACAGATCCATAACACAGTTAGCTGACTTCAAGGATCCGACCCATTCCCACAAAACTCAAAGCCTCATAAGTGTGGATTCTAAAAGACCCTTTTAACTTGGGGTTTCCTCCCAAACCCAATTATCCTTCCTACATTCAACTACTTTTCAGAAATGACTCTTTACTTTTCATTCTGTTTCTTAGATTCAGGACCTAGTGTGTGTGTGTGTGTGTGTGTGTGTGTGTGTGTGTGTGTGTGTGTTTGTATTTTATTGAAATCACAATAACAGATAGCAAAGATAAAGGATAAACCATACAGATTTTATACTTAAGAATCAACAGACCACATTCAAACCATCATCACTTTTGGAAATTTCTACTCATCTGCAGTCTAGGGAGGGCCTAACCTAGGCTACAGTGCATCATAATGACATTTGCTTGTGAGCCTACTCTTAAGGTCGAGTTGTCTCTCCAGCTCTCAGATGCCATAATGCCATAATAATAGTAGACTGTAAGTTTCCGTTGTGAATAAAATTTCCAAGAAATTAATTCCTCTAAATTCCTCTTTAGAAGTCAACATATTAGCTTGCTAACTTTTATATGCACCTAATCATCTAATGCTTTATGCAAATGTACATTTGAGCAGGACAGGTTTGTGTCCACTAGTACTGGTGTGTTATAATTGCATTTAAGGAAATGACTGAGATTTGATTTTTAGTATGGTTTAAGTGCAAAATTCCCCACGGTCTTAGGCCTTTCACCAGGTTTTGGTGCAGTTTGGGAAGTGGTAGCAACGCTAGTTAGTGGAGCCTTGCTGAAGAAAGCAGGTTGCTGGGGTCTCCTTTAAAATTTCTATGTTATCCCCTTCTGCCTATTTGTATTTGTGCTGAACATTTCTGTTTCACCATTTTCATCCATACATGGTATACCACAACCCACTCTTTTAGTAATAAAGCCTCCAGACCAGAAGGAATCCTTTAACTATAGCCAGAGTGAATCCTTCTGCTTTTAGGATGTCTTGTCCAGGTTTTACACTAATGACACAGTGACAAATGCAATTATATATTATTCAACCTGGCATATACTTTTGTAGAAGACAATAGTTCTAAGAAACGGATTCAGACATTTTTAATATAAAACTTTCCATCTAGGAATAATGAGTTATAGGAATCAGGTCAATGACAGGTATTTACATTGGAACACACACAACCTGTTCTCATAAAATATCCTACTCTATTAAAACAAATAGTCTAATTAAGTCTCTTATTAATTATTCTAAGATTGTTTTGTATACAATTATTTTATTTAGAACTGTTGTAAATATAATATCAAACCTAGAAAAATGTTTTCAGTGAATTTATATAAGATTAATAAATAAGACATGATCATGGAAAATAATTGGGTGATATATAAAACAAGTTCTGAAATAAAATTCTTGTTAATATTATTTCAATGTTACTAATTTCCCACTGTTATGTGACACGCAAAGAAATTGTAGTGAATGTGGAGAAGGTTAGTCTATGTTTTTAAGAAAAGTGAGAATACTTTGAAAGCAAAATGTGAAACTCTTAATTGAAGATACTCTATAGCAGTATATTATACTATTTAAAACAGTACAATGACATGCATCATAAGTTTCATAAACCGGAGGTAAAAAGCTACTTCACACTGAGAATACACTTGGTTCTGTAGATTATGCTGCTTTTTGACACCACATAGATTTTAATTTGTTTTCGTATACTTTTAATTCAATATGTTGAAATTAGTCAAAGTATGGTATGGAAATATAGTTCAGTCAGTGAGTTATCTATCCAGTATGTATGAGGCCCTGGGTTTGATTCCCAGTACACATCAAACAGGCACAATAGTCCATGCTTATGAGAACTGAGGATATATTTATCTGAGATTACAGGTCAAAACATTAAGTGATTATTTTATAATTTGAAAAATTGTCTCTCTAAACTTCCCAGCCTAACTGGGAGAAAATGATGTATCTGATGGGCAATAGTTCTATGTATAACTAAGTATTTCATTTTTTAATTGATTTTTATTGAGCTCTACATTTTTCTCTACTCCCCTTCCTGCCTCTCCCCTCCTCCTTTCAACCCTCCCCCAAGGTCCCCATGCTCCTCTATGACACCTTGGTTATATAATTTTTCTCTATTTTATATCACAAATAATCTCCTTTTAAGTCAAGTGAAGCATTTTGCATATCGTGAAAAAGAGATAGTGCTGAATGTATAAACAGCATAAAATATTCATGCACGTATTTATTCAGGTCAAATCACTGCTAAAAAAAAAAAAAAAAAAAAAAACTCTACATGATCCTGCCCAGGATTTACACAGAAAGGACAAGACAGTGCAGAGCTACTATTTACCATGGGAAGGAATGACAGAATTAGAGAGAGTGGAAACCAAAGTTAAATACACATAAGCCAAATTCTTGATTTCTGTGTGTACAACGTTAAATTCTTGGAATCACTTTTGCTGGGAGGAACCGTGTCTAAAGAATAGATGACAGACTGGCTTTGAGGTAAAAGTTCTATTCACTAGTAAGACAAACACTTTGGCGATTTCATGAGATGTGTGTGTGTGTGTGTGTGTGTGTGTGTGTGTGTGTGTGTGTGTGTATGTGTGTGTAGGCAGGGGTTGTAGAACACATATCCATATGAGTGTGTGTGGTGTATATAGCACATGTCTGTGTGTGAGTGCAGATGCACATGTGTACTTGTGTGTATAGGCCATGCTAAGCATGGTGTTTTAATATGTTGTTCTCATCTCATTTTTTGAGCCAGGTTCTCTCAATGAAGTTAGAGCTCATGCTTTGGCTGCACTGGCTGGTCACTGAACCAAGAGAATTTTTTGTCTCTGCCTGCTGTCAGTGCTACAGTCTCAGCATAGGTTCTGAGGTCCTCAGGTGCTCACACTTACACATCCAGCACTTCGTAGGTTGAGCTATCACCCATGAGTGATGCTGAAATGTATTTCTTTGCAAAATATATCAATTTTATATGATATTAATATATTAAAAATTAAAAATATATTAGGGATTTATAGGTAAAATTAATAAATACAATTTCTTGATCACTGTTAAATAAAATCAATAACAAGAACAATCAGAAACTGTGACCTCAAAACATAGTTTTGGTGAGAGATGCAGGGATATGACAAAATAGAGCAAGTGTAAAGGGGATATTTCAAACGTCCAATGCGAAAACACTATGAACAGAGCTACAACAATGCTAAGGAGGACTGTAGGTCTAGTGTATTTGTCATTTCTGGGTCTCGATATTTAAAAAGAATACACTGATAATCACTGTGCATAAGAATAGGACTGAGATATTCCCCCAAATGATAAAGTATCATTTGTTTTTATAAGCAAACATAAAATTTAATCAGCAGAGGTAAATTATTCTCTATAGTGTACCTATGTAAGACTTTATTATTTATTAGCAGTACTCTGAGATTTCTGTGGACAAAGACTCAGGCATTCTCCATAGTTGATGTAGATGCATTCTTAACATAAATTTCATTAAATGACAATGAAAATACCAAGGAGAGGCAAATGAGAGAGTTCAAGAGATAATGGTGAAGATCCTGATGGCTAACAGGGTACATACGGTCTCACTAAATCTTAATTATAATGAGAAATATAACTGGTTCAATTTTATGTGTTCACACTAAATATTCAAACCAAATTATGCATCCCAGAGATTTGAAATTTTGGGATTGTTAATGATCAAATTATGAACAGTTCTCAAACATCAATATTAAAATATACCTGGGTACCAACATGAAGAAAAAAATACCCCAGGCAGACAGAGCCACTTGCCTTTTCTTATGTAGTTAAGTAATTTGGAATTATCTTAGAAAAACCCAGCATACCAAGAGCATGTGGTACATGTGTAGTAGTCGGATCCTACCCATCTGTTTGCATAGCCCTCTTCAGATTTTATTAATAATGCTTGAATTGTTTGCATTTTAAGGGTAAACAAACTCTAAAGAGAATCTGATTCTGAAATGGGATTATTTTAATTAAACTATTAATAAAAGTAGAATGGTAGCTGTAATAAACCCAGATCTTATTTGTAACATTGGAAGTTATTAATATATCTTATTTATAATGAAGAAACACACAAATAATATCAGTTTTGTATCTCTGTGTTCATGAACAACATATCTATCATGTGTTTGTTTCATTTCTTTTCACAGATTACTCCCAAAAAGCTTTCATGGCTATTTTCCTATCATTATTTATTAAATATGTAATCTTTTTAGAGAGCAATTAAGTGAGGAAAGACACTTTACACCACTGGCAGATAAAAGGAGCCAACTCCAGATTGCTATTATTCATTATCAAGTTTTTGTTGTTGTTGTGGTCTGGTCTCTTTCTGAACTTGGCCTTGCTCTTACTTTACTGAAATCGTATACCAATAACAGGGAGATGGCTGATATGGGCAAGGCTAAAAACTCCAGTCTGTCAGGAGGGGATTCATTTCAGCCCATCAGTGTTGTTATTCTCCTAAGTGGTGACATAATCCCAAATTCACCTTCCCAAGAGATTGGCTCTCAGGATCTCTCCCATTTGCTGACTTTACTGCAAAAGAATGCTGGCTTCTGCCATAATTGAGGAAAAAGGTTTTTAGACCAGATTATCATTTCTGAAATGGATCATATAACACATCTGAAACTGTCCCTATAAACCCAACCTTCTGCCCAGAGATTGTCTATTTTTCAAATAAATGACAAGGTTTCTCTGAAAAAAAAAAACAACTTCATATTGGAATTCTAGTAATTTTAATTTTCTAAAAGACAAGATGTTAGCCAAACTTCTTTCTGAATAGATATTCCACAGACCAAGAGAAAAATAAATAGATAAACTAGAAAGAACTTTTAAGATTATCGTAAAATAGTCTACACTCGTTAAATGAATGGAACAGTTCAGAATGTTATAAATACCACATGACGCATTTTAAGCACAGAAATCAGTCCAAAGTGGATTTTGGTTCGCACGTATTTGAAAAAGTCAGCATTCATGCTTAACACATAATAACGGACACACTTCTGATAATTTAGACACACTCTGTAATACATAATAGAATTATATTACATAATATGTAACACAATTAATAATGTTTATCAAGAAAGAAAATTATTGTAATTTTACTTTTTACCCTTCCGAAATATCTGACAATTTTAGCATAGCATACTTCTGCAATATAAACATACTGAAAATTATTTCCATATTCTATTTTGCAAATTAAACATTTTAATGATCAAGTAAAAAATGAATTTAGCATATTATATATCTTTTTCATTAACATTTTTCAGTTTTGCCACATATTAAATAGATTCTGATTGATGTCATGGCCAATTAATAGTGTTCATGGATGACTAAAGAATGTGAGAAGCAAACACATGTGAGGTGAAGACAGGAAACACGATGTGAGTGAGACACTGGAGATCCAGGACAAAGTTTGCCAGTGTCTTTGCAGGATTTGCAGAGGGTGAAGACCCAGAACACATTTGGTCAAGTTCTGTATTTCAAGGTCACTGTGCCCATATGTTCCTGATTCATTTACAGCTAACTCCTTGAATGAGCTTTCTGGGGAGAAAAGATATTTGATGCACAGGAGACTTGGGTGTAACAACTATGTGTGGTAAGCAACAATAGTTCAGAACCAAACTCATTTTGTCATGTTCAAGGATCTGGAGAGAAGTCCCTGGATCTAGGTCAGGCAACAGTTGAGATATCTTTCTCGCTATGTCTACATTATTTGATTTTTTTTTTGCTTTTGCTTTTCAAATTAAGTTTAAATTTAATTTTAAATGGTATGTGGCATAAGAATTTTTAAGATTAAGGTAGCATGTGATTTAAAAAAATAATTTGCTCTCAACTGATTCATTGATGACCCTTAATGAAGCAAGCCATATTTTAATTTCTATTTGAAATATTAGGTAGTAAACTGTAATGATACTAATTGCATGAGCTGCAAAATAAGTTGCTAATTGATAACTATTTTAAAATTTTATATTTAGCCATGAAGCCTAAGACATTTATAAAATAACTATAATAAAAGAATCAAAGACTTACGCCTATGTATAAAAGTCTATATGTATTTCTATCTTAAATGAATATATTATATTTACAGCTCAAGCCTAAGGAAAGAAGGGCTATATTAGGCTGCTGCTGTACCTGTCCCAGTGAAAGGGGGATTTTATGTTGTTGTTTTATGCTTTTTTCTTAACACCACATGAGTGGTTGGTTTAGGAAATTCTAACTAAATTCCTTAAATCTTAATAACAGGAAAGAAAAAAAAAATCTCTCTCCTCTAGTTTGAAGCACACTAGAGAGAAGTGTTCTGATGGCTCAAGCTGAGTTGAGATCGCCTAGCACCAAATACTATTGTGAGTGTGTTGTGACTCTTCCCAGGAATAAACAAGCAACACTTGCTACCTACTGGGTACAGTGAAAAATGGTTTAAATTAATTCATCTAAAACCATTTGACATAACCAGAACCCGGAAACAACCTAAATACTCCTCGACCAAATAATGGGTTAGGAAAATGTGGTACATTTACACAATGGAGTATTAAGTGTGGTAAGCAACAATAGTTCAGAACCAAACTCATTTTGTCTTGATAAAGGATCTGGAGAGAAGTCCCTGGTTCTGGGTCAGGCTACAGTTCAGATATCTATCTCTCTATGTCTACATTATTTGCTTATTTTTTTTGTTTTTGATTTTCAAATTAGTTTTAAACTTAATTTTAAGTGGTATATGGCATAAGAATTTTTAAGACTAAGGTAGCATGTGATTTCACAGGTTTCCACTGTGAACACGGACAGCAGAATAAAAAAATAATGACATCTTGAAATTTGCGGGCAAATGGATAGATCTAGAAAACATCATATTGAGTGAGGTAATTCAGACCCAGAAAGACAAATATCATATGTACTCACTCATAAGTGGTTTTTAGACATAAAGCAAAGAAAAAAACAGCCTACAATTTACAATATCAAAGAACCTAAACAACAAAGAGGACCCTGAGAGAGACATACATGGATCTAATCTACGTGGGAAGTAGAAAAAGACAAGATCTCCTGAGTATATTGGGAGCATGGGGACCATGGAAGAGGGTAGAAAGGGAGTGGGGAGGAAGAGAGGGGAGTGGAGAAAAATAGATAGCTCAACAAAAACAATTTTAAAAAAAGAGAAAAAAAAAGGAGCCTAACCAATATCAAGGAAAATGAACTAATCCTAAATTAGTAAGAAGTTTTTGCTTTCCTTTCCATTTCCATTACTTCTAACTTGTGACTCTGCCTAGAAACCGTTAATCAATGACTGGGTGTATATATTGGTTCTGTAATACATGTCTTCCTATGAGGTGGCAGCCTTTTAGATTTATACTTGGAAGAAATTTGGTTCAAGAAAGAACAAAGCTGGCCTCTGTTGAGAAGATAATATAATAAAACATGCTTCTGGAAAGAAAAAAAATTGAATCCTTATGATATCATCATTAATTAAATATAAACATAGAAATATAAAAATCTTAAATTAGCAGAGAGTAATTAATTAATGAGAGAGAATAAACAAATGTTATAAAGAATGAGAGGTAATAGACTAAAATGTTTTGAGTTAGAACCAGGTTTCCACTGTGACCACGGATGTGGTTCTGACAAGGTAAGAAATCATCGCCCTGTAAAGCAGGTATGGGCAAACTGACTTGAGAACCATCTTAACATCTGCGTCTGGGCTCTAACCCACGGTCTCTTCTCCCTCACCTCTTCTCTGGTGTATTTAGCAGCGGAGATGATGGAAGAATAACATACGCTTCTGCATGTTTTCCTTGTCTTTGTTTCCTCTTTCTTTTCTGCACACTCTTCTAGCTTCCTCTCGGCGAGGTTTAATGCGTATGTGGAATGAGGCGGCCGGTTGTATGGTTCCCCTCTTCCAAGCAAGGCTGTGTGGATGTCAGGCACATGCGCTCCATCTCCTCCATCCGACTTCTGTTAGAGATGATGTGGTGGGGTTTATAAGAGTTGGAATTTCTTCAGGGAGAAAGACATGGTGCACAGAAACATGGCAGCTAGGAAGAAAGCCTCTGTATGTTTATATACAGCTGTAATTTGTACCAAGTGCTTACAAATATGCATTAGCTTGATTGGTTTTTATAACCCCTTACAGAAAAGAGGTATTACCATACATCTTTTATTCATCAGGTAAGGTGTGTATCGGAGATGTTAAATAACTTGTTTCTGGTCACACTGCAGGAAAAAATAGAGCAGATAAAAGAGGCCTAAATGCAAACAGAATCTTTTTTTTTTTTTAATTGTAACAGATGCACCCAGGTTCTTTTATTTCTGATACAAAAAAGCAACAGCAAATGTAAAAAAAAAAAAAATCCTGGCTAACAAACCAGGCATGGAGGTGCTCATGTTTATTATAATCTCAGCAATCAGATGTCAGAGACAGGAGAATCATAGCTTGAG
>NC_022018.1:26057723-26063618 GCF_000317375.1 Microtus ochrogaster
AAGAAGAAGAAGAAGAAGAAGAAGAAGAAGAAGAAGAAGAAGAAGAAGAAGAAGAAGAAGAAGAAGAAGAAGAAGAAGAAGAAGAAGAAGTCAAAACAATCGGTAATGAAACTTCAACTTAGAATATGTGTTTAGATTTTAAGTAATTTCAATACCAATAACATCTTAGAATTTATTTTCTCTGTCTATATGTGTGTGTTCACATGTATGCACATAGATACAGGTGCACACGTCCACGAGTATTCACGTGTACAAGGAGACCATAGAATGAAATTGAATGTCTTCCTCGGTTGTTTCTTCTCACCATATTTCCTAAGACAGTTTCCCATGAACCCTGCAGCTCACTAGCCCAGCTAGATGTCTGGCCTGAAAACTCCTGCTTTTCTCTGCTTACCCAGCACTGTGACCACAGGCCTCAGAGGCTGCAGCTGGCTTTTGTGCCTGGATTCTGGAAAATCGAACCCACACTTGTATTGCAAGAAATTTAAAATTAGACCCACCTAAGTCACCTTAAAATTATTCTTCGGTAGGGGTTTGAATCCCTTGAGAAGGAAGAAAGGTCACACGTAGAGGACCCAAATTTGATCATGTAAACACACTCAGGGTACAGATTTCCTAAAGAGAGAAGCTTGCTCTTCTGGCAACATTTTCCCATTGGTCAAGTGGAGGTCATGGGACTTGCTCAGCCTGCCAACTGCAACTCTCCGAGTCCAAGGCTTCTGAAGGTTTTCTACATTGAAGAGAGCAGATAAATGTTAACTTAGGTCTTCCCCATCTGCCTGATGTTCTGTGTGGCCAGAATTTCACTTTAAGTAGAATGATGTAAGCTCTCTCCCAGACATTTGGAAAAGTTTCCCACTCCATGTGTAGTTTATTCTTTGCACAATGTTTTCTTACATACTTATTTATCCGAATGGGAGCCCTTTTATTCATTCACTTTGTTGTTTTTTGCTGTGTATGTCTGCCATCTAAACTGAAAGGATTAAGCTTATCCTCTTTGGTTATCCTCTTAAATATTTGCAACTAGAAAAGAAAAACTCACCTATCTTTTTCATGTTTCTTCCTGTTGTATTTAAGTGAATGCTCTTTTGTCTTTTTTTTTCTCATTAATTGTTTCATGATTTAAATGGTCGTATAAACAGAACCAAAAGTTAATTTAGGCGACACGTCTTTTAATCACACTATTTTCCTGTTTTAGGCATACACTTCAATAACTAAAGCAACATAAAACATTTCATCTTTTCCCTTTTATTCTCTGAAATACAGTTAATAGTGACTGGGCCAACAAAATGTAATTATAGCCTTGTTAAACACTTTTGGTCCATAGCAATTCAAATATTATGTGGTTTTCAGTATTTGTTTGGATATAACCAATACTTTTATGACATACATGCAGCTTTCCTCTGCATGACTTACATCTTCAAGGTACACAGATTGTCTTTCACAAAAAAATGAATTTTAATTGTTCATAAATCACAAAATATATATAAATGAGTTTGACAGACAATCGGTTTTTCAGTAATTGTCTTTTTATAAAATTCATTCACTGCTGTCTTTATCTCTCCTGTTTTTGTGACTGAATGAATGAGTGTGTGTGTGTGTGTATGTGTGTGTGTGTGTGTGTGTGTGTGTAAATGTAGGCAAGTGTACATGCTATAATGCACGGGTGAAAGCCAGAGGATTACATGGGTATTGGTCCTCATAGCCCACCATATTTGACACAGAATTTGCTTGTTGCTTTGCCTCTAAGTTTGGCAGGCTAACTGGCCGGTGAGCTTTAGGAGATTCTTTTGTGCACATTTCCATTTAGGACTAAAGGTCTTGGTACTGGAGATGTAGGATGTGTCCAGTCCCTGAGACTTTGGTGACTTGAACTTAGATCCTCACTCTGTGTGACAAGCGTTGGTAAGAAATAAGCATTCTTGTAATGGTTTGAAAGCAAATGGCCCCCCAAAGCAAGTGACGCTATCAGAGGTGTGGCCTTGTTGGAGGAAGTGTGTCACTGCGGGGGGCAGGGTTTGAAGTCTCTTTCTCTCAATTTTCCCTCAGTGTGACAGGCACTTAATTTTTTATTGTCAGCTCCAGTGTTACATCTGCCTGCATGCTGCCATCCTCCTCAGCATGAAGACAATGGACTAAACCTCTGAAACAGTAAGTGAGTCACCCTCAATTAATGTTTTTTTTTCTTTGTTCTTTTTTGTTTTGTTTTGTTTTTTCGTTTGCTTATTTTTTGAGATAGGGTTTCACTGTAGTTTTAGAGCCTGTCCTGGAACTAGCTCTTGTAGACCAGGCTGACTTTGAACTCATAGAGACCCACCTGCCTCTGCCTCCTGAGTGCTGAGATTAAAGGCATGCGGCACCACCGCCCACAGTTTCTTTGTTTTTAATTCATTTAGTATGTTTTCAGTGTTCTACCTGCATGTATGCCTGTAGGTCAGAGGAAGGTACCAGATCTCATTATGTATGGTTGTAAGCCATCGTGTGGGTTCTGAGAATTGAACTCAGGACCTCTGGAGGAGCAGCCAGTGCTTTTACCGACTGAGCCATCTAAGAGTTGTGGTCATGGTGTCTTTTCACAGCAATAGAAACCCAAACTAAGACACGTCTCCAAAAGCCCTTATTTACTTCTTTTAAAGTCTTAGATTCTAACATTTGTTATTATCTTCAAAGCAACTTTTATTAGCATATTTATGTCTTTTGAAAGACCTGTTTTCCTTGGGGCAAGAGAAATGGCTGAATAGTTAAGACTACTTGTTGCTCAACCAAGGACCTAGGTATAGTTCCTAGCACCTGCATGGTAGCTCACAAACGTTCATAATCCCAGTCACAGGGGATCCAAACTCCTCTTTTCATCCCTGCAGCATCAGGTACTCATGTAGAACAATTCATATATGTGGGCAAAACACTCACAAACATAAAATAAAATAAATTAAAATAAATCTTTTAAAATTTAAAAAGCTCACTGCAAGAGAAGGTGTTCCTTAAGGAAATCTAAGCTCTCCACATCTTCAGGGGTTATTATTTTTTTTTTTTTAGGGTTTTTAATGCTGTGAAGAGACACCATGATCGAAACAATTCTTCTGAAGGAAAACATTGAATTGGAGCTAGCTGACAGTTTCAGAGACTTAGTCCATTATTTTCATGTAGAGTTTACATCTTCATCCATAGGCAGCATATTGCGCACTAGGCCTAGCTTGAACACATCGAGACCTCAAACACCCTTCTTGACAGCGACACACTTCCTCCAACAAGGCCACATCTACTTCAAAAGGCTGTACACCCTAATAGTGCCACTCCCTATTCGCCAGGCATATGAGTGTATGAGAGGCATTTGTATTCAAAGCACCACAATTATATTTGCAGTTAGTTGTTATACTATTTTTTTTTCTTTTAGAGACTGGAAAAAGAAGATGGTTTGCTTCTTGACTGTGATGTATTGAGTGAACAAGCTGAAGAACGATTCCTAGAGTCTGAAAGCATTTAAAGGCATGAGAGAAAAAGTGTTCATTCCTATCATCTGAACTCTACCAATGAGAGCATGAGCATTTTGTAGCTGCATGCAGCTTGGCACCATGAAGCTATGAAGAAAAGAACAAAAATCAACTTGTTGAGGTCAGCAGAGAAAAAAGATAGAAAAAGCTAGAACTTTAGCTTCACACGGATAGAACACATAAGCATACATACTCACACATACATATATGTGTGCACTCTTACACAAGTACTTGCTCTCATACACACATACACGAACACATACATATATGCATTCACTTATACACACACATATTTGCTCCATACACTCACACACATGCATACATTCACACACACATACACACACACACACACACACACACACACACACAGAGGTTTCCAGTTTAGGGGAATGGTATGTTAAAGTTTAAGTCATGTAAGCAAGGAATTTCTGTGGCTAACACATCCTAAGATTAAACACATCCCAAGACTCATTATTTGCGGGGAAAATGCTTTAGGCAGATACATTACTATAATTCTGTCACACTCTAAAGTCAGAAAGTAGGCAGAAAAATGATAGACTATGAAAACATAGAATAATCCCAAACTACATTATAAATCCTAAAATATAAATGAATGCTATGAAATTTTGTATCACACACACACACACTAAGAAGAGGAGAGAACATTGTGTCCACGGTAGTGTTTAGAAAACTGGGAATTTTTGAGTTTAAGGGAAATACTAGAGCGTTGCTCATGGCATGGCACACATCTCCTACACTTGAGTTAATCCTCTAGCTCTCCTGGAGATTGCTTCTCTTATTCCAGTGTGAGGATGAGTAATTGCAGGCTGATAAGACCAAAAATACAGTCCGTGTCCTGATCTCGAGAGAAAGCTGGGGACCAGAACATGGATGAGGCTGAATGGATTAGTAGGATTTGGGGGTGGGGAGACTTTTCTAGAATTAATCTTATTGTAATAAAGTAGGCAGTAGAGAAGGGCAGCAAACTAAGAACTTTTGGTTACTTATATTAATCTTGTAATATCTGGGGACTCTACACTTTGTTCACTGATAAAGTGATCCATCTACTAAACAGAACAAAACAAATCAAAAAATTCAGTCAAAACTATCAATCCATGATTGCCTTATGGAGAATCTGAGATGGAGAAAAGAATTGTAGCATGAATTATTACCACAGTGTTAATTATAATAATAGAACAGGAAACAATTAAAATACTAACAAGGAAAATTAAGAAAATCATGAAATATTATTATTTTTAATTAGAATTTAATTATTTTTAATTGCATCATTTTCCTCTCTTCTTTTTCTCTATTCAGCCCATTCTAGCTATTCTCCTTCAATCTCCTTATGGACCCTCAGTTGATAGCCTGTTTTTCTTTGATTATTATTTTTACAGATGTGTATGGATAATTATGGATACAACCTACTAAGTCATTTTTGTTGGTAGTGTGTATATGGTTTCAAGATTGACCACTCTTTATTTTACAGTCAATAATGGCTAATCCCTTGGAGACATTAATTCTCATCCTGTCGTTAATTGGTGTTGGTTCTTTGGCCAGGGTTGGGAGCCTGAGAAAATTTCCCTCTTCCATGTGAACATGCCGACTGATAGTGCCATAGCCATTGTTCTGGTCTTGTTTATGCAGCCATTTCTCTAGGAGACTGTTTCACCACAGACTTCCTCGTATTCTGACTCTATAATCTATATTGTGCTGGAAGTCACTTGAACAATTTGAAAGGAGGTTTCTCACGACTGGTACTGAGGTTTGTATTAGTCCATCGTTCTTATTGGGAGTGTTGCCAATCCAAATGCCTTACATGTATATATGTGTGTGTGTACACATATATGTGTGTGTATAGATCACACACATATGTAAATATACCCTTATATGTATTATTTAAAAGTTTAGGTAAACAGAGGTTTTTAAATTAACCTTTGTGTAATTTTAACTTGTATCTCCTTCTCGTTGTCTGGATTGAGCTCACTTCGCTCACTTCCTCCCCATAGCTGGGGACCCCTTCTCTTTCTTCCATTTTCCACTCCGCATTGCCTTACCACTGCTGTGCTTTCTTTACACTTTCCTGGTCTATGATCATAACACTAAATGTTGTACAGTCACATCTGAGGATATGGAGCTAAGAAGCATAGATGAAAACGAAGATGTGACATTTCTCTTTCTGCATCTGGGTTACTCCTCTCAATATAACTTTTTCTAGATATATCTATTTATCTGTAAATTAACTTTTCTTTACAGCTGGATAATATTTCATTCTGTATGTTATTATTGTACATTAATCTCTTGGAGACATTTAGGTTGTTTCTATTTTCTAGTTTTTGTGGATACAACAGCAATAAACATTGCTGAGTAAGTAGCGTGTGTGTGTGTGTGTGTGTGTGTGTGT
>NC_022018.1:26063718-26071676 GCF_000317375.1 Microtus ochrogaster
GGTAAAAGAGAGTGGAGGGGAGAGAGAAACTGCATGCACATGTCATGCAAACCTGTTCAGTTCAGAGGACAATTTGCAGTAGTCCTTTCCTTATACCTTGCAGGACAAATGCAGGGTATGAACTTGGCAAAAAAGTCATAAGCTCCTTAACCATCTTGCTGGCATAATCATGAATACACACACACACACAAGTTTTATTGTTAAGACCTTGCAAGTAAAAAATCACACAATAAATAAACCAGATCCAAAATCTATACATTTCAATGAACTTCCTACAATTTTTTATTGAAGATCAATTGAGGTTATTTTATATTTTAGGGAAAAATGAAATAGTTTAGACTTTGATTTGCAAGAAAAAATTCTGCCACCAGCACATGAGCAATAAAAAGCATGACCAGTACTGTATTCAACACAGCAAAAATAATAATCCCAGCAAGAAATATACAATCATTTTGTGTACTTGCAAGTAAACTTTGGTCACTTTTCCTAGACAAGAGCTAAGCATAGACAATAAAAGTACAACAGTTAAACATTGTTCAAAATTAAATCCAATATAAAATTGTGGCAAATTGTAAAATGAGCAATGAGCACCTGCAGCTCACAGTGGTTTAGCACGGAAGTTGAAGAAGCAAGCCCTCAAGGGTCGCTAGTCCTGTTCTGTCCACAGCCAAGAAGAGAGAGGAATAATTGTGTGCAGTTCATCTTTCTGCAATAATTCAGTCTAGGACTCAGTGCATGAAGTGATACCACCCAAATATGGAGTGCTTTTCCCCCTCAATTAACCTAACCTGTAGCGTAGCATACTTTGATGACACACCCAGAAATCCAGAAGGATTTGATCAGCAATTTTGTATCATATTAATTTTATGATTAATATTAATCATCACATTACATATCCTGCTTTAGCTTTAACAAAATTTATAACCATTTTTTTATCCTCTGATGTATATGAATTGAAAAAATGGAAAGATAAAACTGATGTTTAGGGGATAACTAGGTAGTCTAAGAATTTCCATTTAGAATTTTAGTATTGAGATGAATGAAAATAAATTGTAAAATGAGTCAAGATGGAGAAGTCTTAGTCCTAAGCCTCTAATATCCCATTCAGGTGTCATTGTATCGCACAGTGATGGCTTGTTCTTCGATCCATTTGTTGTTTCTGTTTGTGTTAGTAAGGAAATAATGAAAAACCTACTGAACTGACATAAAAATGCCCAAATACCTGAGATATAGGTTCTGTTTTATTTACTGGCGTCATGATCAGGGATGTTTTCTAAGCCATACTGTGTCGTCATTTCTGATTTGAAAGCCAAAAACATCAAGCAAAATCATCTTAGGCATTTGAAGATGTTTGGCAGATGTCCTGAATGCTTACATAACTGAAGATAAAGCAGCCTTGATAAAGAACCATCATCATATCACTTGGCTCGCTTATGTTCTGCATCTTTAGAGTCTTCGCCCATTTGCAGCACTACCACAGCAGTGTTGGACACTGGCAGTTTATAAAGAACTCTTAATCATTTTTCCCAGTTCTGGTGCCTCTGGTCAGAGCTGAAATCTGCTTTTCCTACAATGATTCCTTTTGGGATATTGTAAAGAAAGGAGAGCAAGGTGTGTCTATACACGGTGAAGAAAGAATGCTAAGAGAATCCAGAAATTCAGGAAGCGTTATTTATTTGTTACTGTGAAACGGGGCACCTTCATGGTATCTTAAAACCTTCATCTCTTATGAAGGCAATGTATGACTTTGGAAGGGGAAAAATGCAAACAGAGGCCTAGAAACCACTGAGGTCAAAGGAAAAGAAAAGCTATTGCATATCTGTGAAATTTTTCAGTAACTGGAAAAAGTCATCTTCAGTGAAGCTAGGTGACTTCCAAGAGTTACCATGTAGTCAAGTCCTTTATTGTCCTCACTGGAAAGATCCCACAGAAGGACCATATACAGCACTTTGACTGGGGGCAGAGACATTAGCAACAGATACTTTTCCATATTTTCAAAACTTACTCTGATTTTATGAAATTATTTATTTCATATCTTGGATATGAATAAAAAAGATACAAGATAGTTGCTGACATGCTATGAAGAAATTTTCATCTATCTGCAAGTAGAAATAAATAAGAAATAAATAAGTGCTTAAAGGAGATAACATAAAATAAAGAACTATGAAATATAACTGGACTAAGGTCTGTCTTCTCATTCCAAAGCTGTAGAATATGATAGAATAAAGATCCCATAAAAATCCTCGCATGGCATTTGATTGACAGGAAATATGTTGAATAATACTTTGTAATAGTCTACTTTGTAAGACTATTGCCAAAGCTAAATTAATACATAAAGATTAATCACTTAGAATAATACCTTCTACGTAGCACTAAATATTTATTATTTTTTATTATCTTCTGTTGTTATTCATATTAACATTTATGTTGATATATACTCAGCTTGATTTCTCTACATCTTTGGAAAATTTGGTTTCAGGTTGCTGGTAAGTTCATATACTCTATAATAGTTCTTAATAGAAAAACTCACTTTAACCACAAGTTAAATCACCAATTAAATCAATTTATTTTTAGTGAACAATGTAGGAAGTCTCTTACTTGAAGAATCAAAAGCAGATATAAAAGAGTCTTCCGCTGATCAAGATGAAATAAAGTCAAAGCATGCATTTGGTGGTTTCAGTCATGAACGGCCACCCTCTTATCTCAGGCATTGTGTTCTGTTCCCAGTGTATTTTGCTTTTCATGAGAGTAGCAAGTCATCTTAAATCCATGCTTGATACTTCAATTTCAACTTCTAAGAATTCATTTTCTTTTTGCAAGTACCTAAGAATTATGAATCACTTCCCACTTCGCTAAATGACACACATCTTGAGGTCGTGGCTATATGACAATCAAAAACAAGTCACTTTCACATTTTAACACGCGGCCATCCTCCTCACACAGGCAAAGGGAGTTCACCCCTCATTTCCTCTGCGATCTCACTATGAATGAGATCAGTCACACACCCCGTTTTCTTGGTCCGAGTGAGAATTCTAACGAATTTCCTACAGGAAGTAAAAATTTCAGGAACAAATTTCTGCCTATAGTTTTAATAGACCTTAGTAACTAAAACTGGAGGGGGGAAACGGGTCTTTTAGCTAGTAAAACAAGGGACTTTTCTAAAATTATTATTGCAGAACTTCTATTCCCTTAAGAGATTTGAAAGCTGTTAATGACATAAATATTTGCTAAAGGAAGGAAGTGTGAATTGTTCAGTGCCCAAATATGTTGGGGTCTGTTCTCTGTTTTTGTTCATGTAATTGTTTATGTTTTTGGAGGGTAATTACGCTGTTTTAACTCACAAAACTATAAGTTGATATGAAAATAAATGTTTCAAAAATCTGTTTATGTATGCAGATGATTAAAAAATATTTTTGACTCAAAAAGATAGAATAAAGAATACATTTCTTATGTTAATCTATACTTCATTTACATTTCTCTTCCATTGAAGCCTATTATCCTAAGATTTTACATTGTTCTTATATATATCAAATTTTGCCTGTTTTGGAAAAAAACAGTCCTATTGCATTTATAAATGTTGATATGACTGTGAATGAAAATGCCAACTGCATGAAAATTTCTGCCAGAACTGAGTAGGTAATTCCATGAAGAAATCGTAAATCTATGAGTAAATGGAGAGGGCCCCAGACTCTCTTCCAAAGTAATCATAGCCTATTAAGGATACCGCGAATGCTGGACATCATTCACGCCAATTCTCCTCTCTAATAGGAGGCTTGCAGACCACAACAGGTGAATATAGCTTTGTAATAAGAATTAATAATAGACTTGAGGATAAACAATGAAGTCTTATAATTTCTGATTTCACACACACCATTTTTTCTAATACAGAGCAATAAATCAGCAATGCATTGTGATTGTCTTTGTAATGTGTTGGTCAAGGCTGTTTATGACGTTTATCATATAGCTGTATTATAGCCAAGGCATGGATGACTCGGTCTGGCAGTAAGGGAAGCAAATCTTCATGTGGATTCTTGGAAACCCAAATGTCCTTATGTCTAATCTTGTGAGGTGATGAAAAATGATGCAGTGTTAGCAGTTATTACCCCACCCCACAGACATACTCTACTTGTTTGAACACTTTCTTTTTGTCAAATACCAGAAGCCTCTGTAATCACATAATATGGTTAGCTAAAGAGCAGGGTGGTGGTTATTGAATAATTACCTGTTGTGCTCTTCCTCAGGGAAGACTATTTTTCCTACACTCATCATTGCTTAGATGCCTATAGTTGCATGGGGTTGAGGCCTAATTGGTTTTCCCCAATACAGTTAGCATATCAATTGCTGTCCTTGTTCAACCCATGTTTAGGCAGTCACATTGATAAGACATTATAGGTATGGCTTCTGACATTCCTAGGAGACAGTCTTACAACGAATTCCTTGTTCCTCTGGTTCTTAACAGTCTTACTGCCAATTCTCCATCAGTGTTCCTGGAGCCTTTGGTGTGAAGGTATTTGTAGATGTATCCTTTGGGAGTGGGCTCCACAACTCTGAATTGTGACTGTGTGAAGTTAGCGATTTGGCTGGTTTAGTTAAGTGATGCTGAACCTATTTTATAGTACTGCCTTAATCCATGAACCCAGGTAAGAAGGCATTGACACAAAACCTTCAGTGTATATATTACCCCAATTTTTTCTGTTTGTTTCCTGTATTTATAATATGTTTTAAGTTAGACTTTTTTTATTCCCCCCTGGACATGGTCAATATTTTTTTTAATTTCTTCTGCATGGTGTTACCTCAAATTAGATGAAAAAGAGGGGAGGTAAAGACAGAGAGTCAGAAATGGTGGCTTCAGCTTTAAGGAGAAAGTAAAGATAAGCGTGCGCCTACATAAATCGGGTTACAGCATAAATAGGGTATTGATAAGAAATAGAAATCAAGGCAAAAGCAATGGGAATTGAAGCAAGAGAACACTGATGGAGATGAAGAAAATGACCAAGACTGAACACCTGTGGCCCAATAAGAGCTAGGATATGAAGGTGGGAAACCAAGATTAAAGATGAGGTGACATCCTTTAAGGAAGTAAA
Organism: Microtus ochrogaster; assembly: GCF_000317375.1. Classification (NCBI taxonomy): domain Eukaryota; kingdom Metazoa; phylum Chordata; class Mammalia; order Rodentia; family Cricetidae; genus Microtus; species Microtus ochrogaster. The sequence goes on from NC_022018.1 coordinate 26,068,803, forward strand.
GAAGATTTTATGAGAAACAATTGGAAATCTTTCAAATCACTGTATCTTCAGTAATTCACACTGCTTTTGGAGTTAGAACACAAAAGTCTTAAACTTAAATTAGGGCCCTGCAAATCTTGGAAATTATTAATTTCTAATCTGAAAAGGTATTACTTGTTTATTAACTGTTTTTGAATTTCTGAGTTTTCACCTTAATTTCTTGCTTGTGATTTAGCATATAGACTCTCTAATAATAAATTATAAAGTAGTTTTTGCGCATTTGTGTGTTCATATATGTGCCGAGACATATTTGTGTTTAACTGTGGGAAGACTAAAGATCAAACATTGGTGTTATTTTTGTTTTATTTAGATGTGGGTCTCCCCCTGGCCTGTATTTTCCCATGCAGGTGGGGCTGGCAAGCTCAGGATCCCCCAAAACCTAACTCTCTCTGCCTCCACAGGCTGGGGTTCCATGAGTGTGCCACCATGAATGGAAATATATGCTTCCACTAACACTGATGGCTTTTTTGTGTATGAGTTCTGGGAATTGAACACAGGTTCTCAGATCTGCAAAACAAGCATTTTACCAATTGAGTTATCTCCTCAATCTTCAAAGTATGAACTAAATTATCTTAATTGCTCAATCTAAGCTCCCCGATTCCCTTTCTCATAGCCCTCTGAGCTGAAGAATCTCAATTTTTCAGAGCAGTGGCTGGAGCCACCAGTCAGTATTAGTAGAACTTCAACTCAGCTTAGGATTTCTAGATCTAACTGGTATTTGAGAATAAGAAATAAGATACATTGTAGGCGTAATAGTCACCAATTGATTGGCAAAGGAGCATTGCTAATTCTACAAGAACAGTTTCAAAGAACTGATGTAATTAGAATCTAGAGCTAAGCATTTTAGAACACTACCCCGGGGGAAGTTTAAATAGACTCAAAGGAATGGTCAAATCTTTGACTAAAATTTTTATGAGCTTAAAAAAAATAAAACAAAAATCCAAGTGAATCTAGGAAACCTCAGTTTGTGTAAACTTTTTTAATTCCAACTGCTTATCTGAAAATTTTATAGTTTCAATTTTCTTTTAAGGGGAATACTTTCCATTGGGTACTGCATTTTCAGTAACTGTTCATCAGTTTGTAGACGTGTAGGTTGTCAATCCATCAAAGTTCCAATACGGATAGGCAAAGACTCACAAAGGTTGCGGTTGTCCATGCTCCAGTAGAGGCCCCGATACCCATTCTCACACTGGTAGCACCAAGTGAACTCAGTCGTTAAAAAAAAAAAAAAAGAGTACGTGAATCTGAGAAGGTGCAGCATGGGAAGATCTGAGAGGAGTTCAAATGAATGGGCTGGGAAGTTCATTGGATATATAAGAAATTACCCAATAATAAATAATAAAAGTATAGTACAAAAGGGGAGCATTGCTTCTGTTTCCATTATATTTATGGGACATTGCTTATTTTTCCACAAGTTTCAGAGGAGATCTTTGAAAAGGACAAGAAGACATTTATTGTCTCATTGTTTCTGCGTGTTGATTATCCAGATGAGGCTGAGATGGGACTTTCTAGTCCATGTTCTCATGAAGTAGCAGGTAAACGGTTGGTTGGTACTTGAGATGCAACCAACAGATTGACAAACTTCTAGTGGATTTAATTACTACCAAACTGGTGAGAGACCTTCCTTAGACCTCTATGAAGTGTCCTCTCTGTGTGATTTCTAAGAAGACATGTAGGCCAGACAGCAAGAAAAGGCAAACAAGAGAGAGGTCAGGATTTTGTGGTATGGTCTCAGAAGTAACTCATTGCACTTCTGCTGTTGTATCATTGCTGTAAACTGTTGTTGGAGGCAAGTCATTCTGTCCACCCCAAGGAACAAGTGGTCCACAGGGGCTTGGGTACCTGGAGACAGGAGAACATCATGATCTTGACAGGTCAGACTTAAGCCCTTACTTGTTTTTCTTCACTTGGCATCTTCTGCTTTATCACGTGGTCTCAAAAGGAACAACCTCCAAAGAAAATGTTTGATTTTTGCTTTCCTCTTTATCTCAAAAATTTAGTTTTCTAACAATGCTTTCTACTTGAAAAACTGTGCCTCATCTTCCCAGGCTTCCAGAACTGAACAGCAGAACGTCGATGGCATTTCTTTCCCTCATCTGCTTTGTCATTTGATCACTCAACTGCAGTGATAACTATCAAATGTAACTTCACAATTATTGTGTTTTCTGGATGACTAAAGAGACTTTCAATTTGATTGTCTGCTTCCATTCTTTCCTTGTTGCAAGCTGTTCTCAGCACTAAATAGATTAATCATTCAATGATGTAAATAGCCGCTGACCTCATCCCCTCCTAAGCTTTTCACAGACTGCCCATTGCTCCCTTTGAACGAGGCTCCCCCTGCTTCATACATTTAAGCTCACAGTCTGCTTTCTCAGTTCCAACTCTTAATTCCTAGAATCCTCAGTGCTTACGAGACTTTTCTCACAACTCTTTGCAGGATTACTTTCTGGTCTGTCTTCAGAGAAGACATTTATCAAGTTCACTCAGCCTTGTACATGTTGTATATGGCCTATTGACTTCAGTGCTCCTATAAATTCCATATTAAGATATTCTACCTATCAGTTCCCAACAAGCACTGTACCTTACAACCAGTACCCAAAAGAAAATTTCTGCAAGCAGTGGAACTAATACCCAAAATAGCCATCCCAAAGTCTGATAACATCATCATCTGTACTTCTTAATTCATCATCTCCAATTACAGCTACCTTTTAACTTAGTCACTCAAGGTTACTCAAATATACATGCTGCTCACCTGCTATTTATTTGTTTATTTATTTTTGGTTTTTCGAGACAGGGTTTCTCTGTGGTTTTGGAGCCTGTCCTGGGACTAACTCT
>NC_022018.1:26071776-26073881 GCF_000317375.1 Microtus ochrogaster
GGCTCTCATCTGCTCTTTACAGTCAGTCTTCTAAAAAGAGTATTGGGGAACTTCCTAAACATTACAGTTTATTAACCTTTGGTGAAGTCAAGCGACTTTAATCAGACCAACACTAATACTGGTTTGACCCAGAGAATGAATGAAACTGGGCACCTATTTAAGATAGATGCATTTAGAGTGTTCTTGGGAGGGATGTGTGGACATGGAAGTGTTCCTAACTGGGAATACATCTACTGGAGAGAAAGAGACTAGATTCAGGTTTTCCCATTAACTATAACGTTTTAAATTATATAATGTTCTTTTACATAGACCACCAAAGCAAACCACAAAGCTAGATATTGTGGCTCACTTCAATAATCCCAACACTAGAGAGGAATTGGCAGGATGATCAGGACCTCAAGGCTTACCACAGTATACCGTGAATGCAAGGTCTTATGGAGCTTCATGAAATCTTGTCTCTGAAGTGAGCAGGAAGGTGTAGAAGGACTCACTTGTCAACTTTGGTTAATCATAATCTTCCAGCAGATGATTTTGTTCACATCCTTTATGAACTTGAGAAAAGAAATAAGAACCCAGAAATGAGTCACCATGCCAGCCATATTCTAGTTAAATTGGAAGGAATCTGACAAATATGTGTCTTTTTGATATGAGCTATACCTAATAAATAATAAAACCACAGAATGTACACAAACAGAAATGAAAAACATTAACTCTTTGCTACCCAGGAACTCTTTGCGTTAAGTGGGAGGTGGATGTGTGTGGGTGGGGAGGAAAGGTGTGAAAGATTATGTAAAATGTGTGAAAGTGTGAACTACTGCAATGGAAGCTCTTGCTATTTTTTTTGTTTGTTTTGTTTTTAGTAGGAAGCCGTTATGTAGAGCACCCCAAATAAATTCTGATGCCCTATTTTTAGTTTATTGCTAAATAACTGTTTTAGAAAAAAAAAAACATTGACCCCCTTTCTCTCTGTAGGCCACATAGCTGCTTGTTTCTGTACTCCCAAGAGCATCTTTTGTGCCATTGTGTCTTCTAGATATGATGGGGATTATACACCCATGCAATCACAAGATAGCTACCTAAAGACGACCTGAAGAACAGCAGCACCAGCTGATATGCCAGCATGGATGAGGCAATCTCACAAGATCTCCTTTCTATATAAAGACCTACTGGCAATTAATGACTGCTGTATGAGAGAGAATCGGTCTTCTCCAGGTTCCAAGACAAGAGCCTCTGGAGAGGTTATCCAATCCAAGTTTGCAGCCATAAATAAATGTGTATGAGCAATAATAAATAGACTTATCAGGTAAGATGAGCCTCGTGAGATGTTATTTTCTAAGTAGTCATTCCTAAGCACATAAACATGCAAGCAGTTATAAGTGGACTCATCACCATATAGTTATAAACATATACATGCATATATATATATATATATATATATATATATATATATATAAAATTTGGAAGAGAGTGGAGAAAACATAGAAGTTGAAAGGGGAAGAAAGATATATTAAAATGATGTAACTACAATATGTATGTATTATGTGTATATGAAAGTCAATAAAAGCTTAAAATTTTAATTAAAAATTAATAATTTGATACAGTATGTTTTTTCCTTATTTTGTTTTCAAGTGATCTCTGCAAAGGGAACTTTCATGAGAAAGTAATCTTTTCGTTACAACTTTTGGTGTTCATTCTTTGTTTATTGTCTCAGCCTTTTTTGGAGACAGTTATGATCTTGGTTGTGTCTAAATTGTCTAGATGTTTTTCATGTTTTTCTCAAATTTCTTTGCAGTCTTTAATTCTAATCTTTTGCTTTTTATTTACTTTCACATATTGATTAAGTTTTAAGTTTATTTAATCTTATTTTCTTTGTGTTTCAACCTTGTTCATATTATTTTTAACTCCTAAATACATCTGACATTTACTAATTTCGATTTTCATTATTTCATGTTTTGGATCATCTTGATTATCTTTTAGCTTATTAAACAATAAGTTGTGTATTCTCATCTTGTGAGCTTGCATTTTTTTTTTTTTTTTGGTTTTTCGAGACAGGGTTTCTCTGTGGCTTTGGAGCCTGTCCTGGCACTAGCTCTGTAGACCAGGCT
>NC_022018.1:26073981-26109078 GCF_000317375.1 Microtus ochrogaster
CCACCATAGCCCGGCTGAGCTTGCATTTCTTATGTCGTACCACCGTTTTCTCTGATGGAGTCTGGGCATTTGCACCCTGTGTATTAAAGGAACTGTTATTGAGACTCGATCTTAAAGTTTTTCTGTTGTCCTTTGTATGTGCATCTGATGTCATCAGACCTTTACTAAGATAACTTGTGTAGAAGTTTCTCTTTCACAGAGTTCCCCTTCTCTTGCCTCAGTACATTATCCTCAGTGTCTCCTTTGTTCTCAGAGTCCCTTCTGTCCTTTGGATCTAGAGCCCCACTGTCAAAGTCAGGAATAATTTACAAACACATTGATTGCTGATGGGTTTTTAATCAGAAAGCTACATTGCATCTCTTGTGATTATTCACAAATGTTTTGTTGTATTATATGCTTTCCTAGAGAAGGCGATGACATTATTAGAATGTAGATATGTGTTCATTCAGAAATGTATGCATGGATGGATATAGAATCATAGATGAATGATGTAGTAACAAGTATTTCAACCTTTTTATAAATTATTCCTCAATTTATCGGTCCCAAATACTGTTACTTCTGTCTTCCAGTCCATAAAATAGTCTTAGTTGCTCTTTCTGCTCAAACACTATCCTCCTGTAATTCGTTTCCAAGAAACCTTTCTGGAACTTCAGTAAGTTGTACCTTATGGTCTGACCAGTTACTACATGTTGTATAATTTGGGAACTTTGCATCTCTTCTAGAACAGGGTAGAGGTTTTATTCCTGTTGACTACTCTACTTCACAAGTATGTGCCTTTCAGTGTGGTCTTGGCCCCAACACTTTTCATAACCTAACAAAGCGTTTCTAAACCTGCCCCCATTCCAACCATTCCATATTACATGAGTCTTCACAGTATCTGCTGCCATTTTGAATTATCTCATCTTAAAGATATTGTTCAGCATCTTATAAGTTTTGATAGAATGAAAATTCCCTATTTCTTTAACTGTTATCTACTGCCTAAAACATTACTTATTACATCATATAAATGAGTAATTCGTGACGAAAGATAGAACTACTTAATGCTAAAGGGTTGTCCCTTAAGTAATTCCATTGCCTACAATGAATACCAGGATAATTTATATTAACACTAAACGCCACATCCCAAACTAAATAAAAATTGTTTGGTCAGTAGAAATGATCTGAGTAATTCTAGTGGTCTGGATATGTAATTTTTCTGATGCAACATAGGAGAAAGAGCAAGATACCTTGCAGAAAACGTTTTATTTCCAGTTTTATTCCATCTTTTAGGTTAACATTATTAAAAGTCGGGAGGAACGTAAACAGGAGTGTGGATGAAGATGAAGAGCAATGAAAGAGGCTGTGGACATATGGCAGAGGAAAAGTCAGTGGAGAGAAACATGGCACCAGAGAGCATCGACTCATTTATAGGCTCTACTGTTTGCATGAGGTTGGTTAACTTATCAGATGAAAGAAAGCTGAGACAGAATTTTCTCTGTGACTAACCTTCCTGGGGAGAGATCTCTGTGGGCCGAGTTACTATTATTAATCAACTTGTCTTTTTTCAAATCATTGTATTTTCTGGCTCAAAATTTTCTCAGGCACTCAGTGTACCAAAGAAATTTTAATGAATTAAGCTGACAGGATGTGTGGGAGCACAGAGGGCTAATTTAAGTACAGTGTGTGGAATTTTATCACTTGTGTTTTGTTTTGTTTTTCCCCAAATTAGTAACAGTATCTCCGGAGGGAATAAACCCTCTACAGTGGCATCAGAAATGGTGATTTTATTTATTTATTTATTTATTTATTTTTTGGTTTTTCGAGACAGGGTTTCTTTGTAGCTTTGGTGCCTGTCCCAGAACTAGCTCTTGTAGACCAGGCTGGCCTCGAACTCCCTGAGATCCACCTGCCTCCGCCTCCCGAGTGCGGGATTAAAGGCATGTGCCACCACCGCCCAGCAGAAATGGTGATATTTTTAATATACACAGGGAAATCTCTGAATCGGAAAACTGATGTTTCAGATATGGCCACGTAATTAACACAGTCTACTATTGAACTTAACAGCGACAGCTAATTATATATATAGATATCATTATGATTAGCTGTCCTTACTTCTTGCGTGTCCACAGGCTAAAGTTGTAAGCTGTAGGTTAAGCTTGCAGAGTGATCAGTGAAAAAACCCAATCAATTAAAATACTAAGAAACTAATAAACTAATGATCTATCTGATATTTTAACTCTCTTTAAGAACTGTAACATGTAAATAAGTGAGCATTAAATAACAATTAAATCAACTGTTTCATATTAACTTAAATGAAAAGGTCTTGAGAAATTGCATGACTTTACAGAAAGCCGTTTGAGAAGCCAGGCATTTGATGAACTGATAAGTTTGCTCGTGTGGTTGACTAGTGCACTAGATGGCACTAATTGCATGCCTTTTATGTGCCATGAAATCACATAGAATGTGAGAAAAGAAAGTAGACCACACTTGAAATGTTCCTTATCAGGTGTAATTTATGAAATTTCTTTGATACATTACTTATAATTTTTGGCATTTTTAAGATCATCAGAAAAAATAATTATAGTCACTTTGATATTAAGGGATTTTCAGATTGAGAAATACACTTCCATTTTTTACTAATCTAAAAAAATTAATTTGCTCCAAGCCAGTTGCACAAGTATTCTTCTACAGAGGAGTAAGCCCTCAAAAGGAAACTTCTCTACCAATTACCTAGGCTTCCATGATCTTCCCTTATTAAAGTCTTTGTTCATCTTGAAAATGGAAAAAAGTCCTCAAATTTTCTGAGCAGAGTATTAACATAAAGGGTGAAAGAAATTTAGAACTCTTTTAAACTCATGTAATTAGTACACAAGTCAGAGAAAGGGAAAGGATGCATAAAATTTTGGTATTGTAGAAACAAAGCAAGAATCTAAATAAAACAATTTTTAACATAAATGCTTTTACTTGAACCAATCTGCTTAGACAGAAACTTTAGCAACTACTGTTCAACTCAACCACAAAGAAAACAACACTAATAACGTATCAATATCTTCCTACATTAGAGTAAAGTAATGTTAGTGTCAACTCAGTTGACTATGAAATGATTTGTTTTATTTCTAATTGGCATCAATAATCCCAAATACATTATAATTTTGAAGGAAATTCTCCATTTATTCTTAAACTCAAGAAGTTGAAAGACCACCTTGCACTAGAAATTAGTAGATAAGGAGAGCTTCAAGCTGAATAGGCAGTGTGTGTGTGTGTGTGCGCGCGCGCGCGCATGTGCACACACGTGCGTGTATGTGTGAGTGTGTCTGTTCATTTGGGTTTTGTGTTTTTTTTTTGGAGAAAGAAAAAGTGACCTAAGATTATTGATGTTGAATTTGAAATCAAACCAAATCAGTTCAAAATCAACTGAGGTGATCCTAACATTGCTCTTTATTTACTCTAAAACAGGAAGGCTTTGATATTTTATTCCAAAGGCATAATAAATTGTGTGTGCTCGTGCACACACACACACACACACACACACACACACACACACACACACACACCACTCTCCCTTTTTCTATTGCATGAGGGGTTCCCATAATTTTTTCTAATTGACAATAGTCAAGCCTGCTGATCCATGGAAAAGATTTTAGTTTTTCCACCATACAAATTCTTACTTTTTGGAAATTTTATTTTCAGGGGAGATTGTGGCAATGCTGGCGTTAACCAGTAGACAGTGAGTGTGATAGAGAGAGGAGGGTGATAGAGCTGGGCACCCTAATTCAGGTGACCTAACCTATCTTTGGGGCTCAGTAATCTCCACAAATAATCTGTATGAGTCTGGTTAGGTTGTTTTCAAATCAGTCAATATTCATTCATGCTGGATTGAGGCCTTTTAATGATATGAAGTTATTAAATTCTCTCTATATATAATGCATACATATATACACACATACACACACATATAGAAAAGACAAAAACCTTTCCTTTCTTACTGTTTTCTTTTCTGTCTGTGACAGCTCAGTGTTCAGATTTTAACTATCCAATTCTAGGAAATTTTGGTTCCTGCCTCTGATAGGTTTGTTTAAATACCGGAATTTCAGAACACTTGAAAATACACTTTAAAAAGTTAATTATCTTGTGAGTTTCAGAAATGCTAGAAGTGTTGAAATGTACATTAGTTTTGAATAGTACTTAGAAAAATCTCTCTAACACTCAGAACATACACCCTATGATTTCTTTTCTCACACTGCTCTCCGTGAATTTCTCCCCTTCGAAAGACGCTATGCTAATTTCTAGACAATGTCTGCATGCACTGCAAAGTCCTGCTTTACATCATTTTTTATTATTTTAAAGACTCTTTTTCTTTTTTTATAGAATCTTTAAACATTTTTAATTATTTAAGATATTAGGTAAATATACTCATTCCTGTGAATCTGAAAGTATTTAATCATAAGAAACAGGTGACATACATTAACTGAGTCTTAGCGATTGCCTCTACAACATACCTTTGTGCATTGGGAGAACACATGTGGTTACACAACTCATAAAATTAGAATTCTCAAAGAAATTAATCAGTCATTTTATTAAATATAATTAATATCTCATAAAACCTCTAACTTCAACAATTTCCAAGCATTTTTTATAGTTTATACACTTTATTTTTTTATTTCTCATATTCTTTTTTTTATAAATTTATTTATTTATTAAAGATTTCTGTCTCTTCCCCGCCACCGCCTCCCATTTCCCTCCTCCTCCCCCACTCAAGTCCCCCTCCCTCGTCAGCCCAAAAAGCAATCAGGGTTCCCTGCCCTGTGGGAAGTCCAAGCGTTTTGTAACAGTGCAATACACACATGATTTCCATAGAAACTTACATGTAAGTTAATTTTTAATGTTGCTTATCTTCTGAAATTCAGTAATACAATAAACACCTATTGTTATTGTGGTTTAAGGTGACACACTGAGTCATTTTATTTCACAATATTTTTTAAAAGCAAGTCATTTTTCCAGATTAAGGTGGAAGAGACTTATCTTCCTACATACGTCCTATATATAGCAGTAATAATGTGCCGTATAGCCAGATGGATGGGTGAAGAGAGCTAGACAGAGACAGAGACATACTTATGTTCATACCTACATACACAGTAATACATCCATCCATCCATACATACACATATAGTTCCATAGATGGATGCATAGATGGATAGCTAGGCAAATATTTACTCCCCACTAGATAGTGCTCTCATTCAGTGGAGGTGATCTTAATCACACTTATTCTGGCTAAGTCTCTTTGTCAGTCATAATCGCTAAGCAAAGCATTGGGGAACGCCAATGAAAGACAGTATCACATTTTTAATGTGCATGTCGGAGGAAGAATAAAGCATCTTATGTATAGCACAGATATTTTTCAGATTAACTTTCACTTGTTTGTCTTAAAGACAACAAAGTAAACAAATCAGTGAACTCAAAGCCTGCACTTTAGGAAAAACAATTACTTAGAGCCTTTACCATAAGCACATGGAAAGTCTTGCTATCCACCCTCCAGAGAGAGACACTTGCTTTGCCCTTTATTTTCTTCTTTTGATAACAATATCGATGTGCGTCAACAGTTATTCATAATTCATAGGTAAGTGTCTTAAATCCTAAAATAATTAGATGACAAAAAAGGATCTTTTCATACCCAAAAGTCAGAAGCAGAATTGTTTAAAAAACAATGACTAGTTCCAATGTTGACATGGTTAAATATATGAGTTGAGGGAATGTTTCAGAATAGAATGAGTTTCCTTTTGTTGCTCAAGGTGATACATGTAAAACTGGAATAGCTGTCAATATAGTTGGTCATGTCTGTAAGAGCAACATATTCCTTGGGATTGCAGTTTTCAATTTTAGTTGTAGAACACACATATACAGAAGCCAGACATACTAACACATGCGCATGCACACACACACACACACACACACACACACACACACACATATACACCTATTAAAAAAAGATTAAAATAGTGAATAAAATGTAGAACAGTAAAGTGCCTGGATAGCAGTAGCGTACAATGGCTTATGTAGAAAGTATTTATTGCCCATGAGCTCTGTTTTTTAATGCTGAGGTTTCTTTTCTTCTGTAGAGATTCATAGCTGAGATGAGCGTCTCCAGGACTTTATTTGGTTGTTGCGTTACAGAGCAACAGTGAAGAAAATGTACTTTGAAGATATATATGTGATACAAAACCAGCTGAAGGGGGTTATTGTAGAAAACCTCATTTGGGGAAATTCAGCATTGGTTAAATTCTGAATTCACTTTTAGTTTCTCAAAACATAATCTGATTACTGCCTAAAATCTACACAAAGTTATGGGCAGCAAAAGAGTGTTACTAAGCCACAGAGACCCAAACAGGCTCAAGTGCATTGCTTAAAATTATTTATGTCTATAATTAAGATATTGGGTACAAGTATATATTAATATATAATAAATTATGAACTGGTTAAAATAACGAATCTCTGCAATCTTTTTTAAATATTGTTTTTCATCATTTAAAAATATTTCCAGCTTTTTAAAATGTTTAGTAATAATACATTTAAAAACTAAGAAGTCATCAAAAATATAAATGGGCCGCTATCAACATAAGGCTAGTAATGGAATATTGCTAAGCAACAGTGTAGCCAGGTTACCTGTTTAAATGAGGGTGGTATGCAGCCTCGAGATTAGTCATATAGAAACTCCCTGCTTAAGCGTTTTTAAATAGTCAAAGTCTGAACTTCTGAAGTTGTCTAAATCTTCCCCTTCCAAACTGAACTGTTACTGCTCTGACACGATTAGCCAGTCGTTTTCATATGTCCTTCTAATAAAAGTTCTCAACTACTTCATGTCTAGTTTACCATGTCTTTCGTGTTAGTAAAGCAAAATTACTAAGAGCATATTTGCTTGCAGTAGGAGTGAAAAGAGCAAATTAGTTAGGATGACTTGAATCAGACTGGATGCTCAGTAGAACAAAATGGAAGTCCAAATGCATCTCTGATCTTCCTAGGATATGAATACCTGCCCTGAACCGCTGTCGTTGATGCTCAATTTCCAAGCGACAGCTAACCTGCTATCTCATTATTCATTCCATTTATTAAAAATATCCTTTCAGCTACTTTCTCAAATCTTTTTCTTAATTCAGTGATAAAAGATAGCAAGATTTCTTGTGTGACTGAATTATATGTGTGAGATTTGAGTATCAAATATAATTGCACAAATATAATTCACTGAGATAGCATATAATATTGAAATGTAATAAAAAGTTACTGAAAAAAGTAAGTATAAAAGAAAAGATTTGCAGGTGTCTTCATGTGTGATCTAATGCAACTTAGGAAAATAAATACATGTATATAATGATATGTATAAAATGACCCATATCAATATTAAATAAGATATGATAAAAGCACAGGAAAACATTTTATTATGCTAATATGTACCTCTGAAAATTCTCTTAAAGAACAATTATATGAATAATCAAAAGATAATAAGACATACTTTGGAGTAACAACTTAACTCTATTTTTAATATTGAATATTTTCACTATTTGAGTTTTAAACTGTTTTAACAGCTATCAGAAAAAGTAATTACTTTATCATGACAGGATCTTATATTATCTTATTTTATATATATTGATGTGATTTACATTCAAATTTCTGCCGATAGTACGTTTCATAATTGCATCACATTAAGAGCCTGATTTTGATAAGTAGAGCATGCTCACACACTCATACACACACACATTAAGACAAGTATTGGGTTCTCTGAATTCTTCTTCTATAGGAAAAGGAAGGAAAGAGATATTACTCATAGCTCAATTGTAACTTTTACCTTTGGGTCTGATGCAGAGTCTTGAGCATTAACTTTCTTATGTACTATAAATGTCTTTATCTTGGGTGTTTTTTTCTCATGTAAGATGAGTTTTAAAATGACTACCATATCCACAAATCTATCTATTATGGTATGAAGCAACTTACAAATTTAATCAAATCACTCTTATCTTTCCCTTTTTATTAAGAATTTTAAAAAATACAATCAATTCTCACTTTACATAGCTATCTCCAAACCCACTCCATCTCCTCTTCCCACCCCATCGTTCTCTTTGCATCACCCCCCCATCCACTCCTCAGAAAGGGTGAGGCTTCCCATGGGGAGCTAACAAAGTCTGACACTTCACTTAGAGACAAGACCAAGATCCTCCTACCTATATGTAGGCTGAGCAAGGTACCCCTTCAAAGAGAAAGTACTCCTAGGCCCCAGTTCAAGCACTAGGGATAAATCCCGGTTCCACTGTCACTGGCCCCACAGAGTGCCCAAGCCTCATAACTGTCCCAAAATTCTGTGGGTCTAGTTTGGTTGTATGTAGGTTCTCCCGCTATCAGACCAGAGTCAGAGCTCTCACAAGCTCAATTCAGCTGTTTTTGAGGGTATCCACCATCATAATCTTGACCCCTTCTCTCATATTACCACTCCTGCCTTTCTTGGACTCGTCTTTGGTAGCTTGGCCCAGTGCTTTGTTGTAGATCTCTGTACTTGCTTCCATCTGTTGCTAGTTGAAGTTTCTCTGATGACAATTAAAGTAGTCATGAATCTGATTACAGGGAAAGGCTGCCAGTTATGGCGTCCTCTCCACTGTCGTGTAGAGTCTTAGTTGCTGTCATTCTTGTTGGTCCCAGGGCATTTCCTTAGTGCCATGTTTCTCACTAGCCCTATTATGGTTCTCTCAATCAAGATACCTTTTTTTCTTTTTCTCCCTCATTGTTCTTCCCTTTTCTTGAGTATCCCAGTTCCTAAACAGAGAATTCTCCATAGAAAAATTTCAAGTGGCCAAAATACAATTAAATAATTGCTCAACCTCCTTCGCCATCAGGGGAATGCAATTCAAACTGACTCTGAGGTTTCTGGTTGGGATTTAAAGTTCATTCTAATTGAAGGAAATGCATGCCTAGAACTGAAAGCCTTCTCAGGAGCTCATGCTTGGGGAACTCATAGGATCCAAGTGTGAATCTACTACTATTAATTAGCTAAAAGGACATCATATTAAACTATCCTCTAAATTCATATTTCTATACCACCCTTTAGTACAGCTCTCAGACCTCATCAGGGAAGTGTCTCTCTGCAGAGGACAGTGGTTAATACAGAAATCTACAACTGGTCCAAAGGCAGAGAATAAGTGACTAAGGAGTCCCCAGCTGCAGATGGGACATACCCCACCACCCCAAAGCTCAGAGACTAGGACAGCAGAAAGGTAGTGTCTTCAAGACATTGCAGGACTGTCGCCTTCATGAACTTACAGCAATGTGGTCAACTACACAAGACCTGCACAAGGTAAGCCAGTCAATACTCAGAGGTGTTATGGGTACCTGATGGCCTCTGGGGAGGTAAAGTATGTTTTCTTTAAGGATGTGGCTTCTGATAGGTTGAACACAGTCCATCAGATGATACCACACTGCAAAATATATGGACATCACAAACTGGAGTTAACAGGTGATTGCATATTAAAAAGGAGATACAAGTTGGAATGGGTTAAAGAGGTGGCAAGAGACCTGGAAGGGGTTGAAAGGAGGAGTTAGGTTGATAATGAAAAAGTACATTGTGTGAAAATCTGAAAAAAGTACTTATTACACAAAAAGAAATTGTGGAAATTAAGATGTGTATTTATAACTTTAAGTCATTAAATGCCAGAACACTCTTATCTATTAAGTAAGCAAACACACTATGTTTAATAAAAAATAGGTACTACACTTAAAGTTCCTCTGTACCAATTTTTAAATGTGTTTCTGTAAATTTGCATGTGGATGATTGTGGCCATGTGTTTCACAAAGCCACTGGAGGATATTAGATACCCACTTCTATCATTCTCCTGCTATGTCCTTGAGGAAGTCTGTCCCTCCGGACTTGGAGATCAGCATTTTCTGCTAGTCTGGTTGGCCAGTAAAACAAGCCCCAGAAATCCTCCTGTTTCCACCTCTCATCCTTCCCTCCAGGGCTGAGATTTCAGGTAATCAGCCACGGGCAGCTTTTGTGTGGGTACCAGGAATCTGAGCTCAGGTCCTCAAGCATGTGTAGCAAGCATTCATTCCCAGTGACTATACTCAATTCCTTTCTCCTCTATACTTTTAAACTCACTTTCAGATGTTAATGATATTAAAGGTGAAATTTAAATACTGTAGGAAAATCTTTTTATGTCATATAAATGAATTTTATAAAGAATGTTCTATAAGTGAAGAGATTGAATCAGCAGTGTACTATATTATGTGTAAACTTATAAATATTATTTTAATGTGTTTTGGATTTAGACCCTTTCCTATAGTTAAATCCTTAATACACAGCCAGAGTGAGCCACTCAACCAAGGCTGGTGAGCGATGGTCCATGAAGCAAATCTAACACATCATGGATTTTTTTGTAATAAAGTTTTATTAAAAACTTTCATAGTTAATTTTTAATTGGCTACTTAATTGGAGTTAGAAGAAGATTAATGAGGCACACGTCTGCTTTTGTCTGTGAGGACATTTGTGCCAAGGATTGACACCACAGCACCTTCCCAGGGGATGGGGGCACTGATGGAAGAAAGGAAGCAGGAGAAAACCTGCCCAGAACAGGAGCTTTTCCCATGTATTCTCTGCTGCCTGTCCAACAAGAGGTAAAGAACAATTTCTTGCCTGTCTGACAAGATGTAAAGAACTATGTCTAATACATGTTTGCTGCCAGGAGGTCGTCACCAAGTGCAAGGAGTCAATCGATCATGTACAAGACTCTTAGTCAAAACATGTATTTTCTCCTTCATATTGTACTCAAAAGTATTTTGGTCATAGTCATAATAAAACAACTAAATTAAGAACCCAATCACACGTTCATTTACATACCATTTATAGCTGCTTTCAATTATCTAAGGTAAAGCAGACCAGATGCTTTAGAGGCCACATAGACTGCAGAGTCTTATTATTTACTCTTTGTCCCTTCACATAAAACAAAACAAAACAGACAAACAAAGCCTAATTGGGGTTCTAGTGGTAACTGTCTTTTTTGATGAAGCTGCTTTTCTGTTCAGAACCCTATAGAGGTTCCCGTTTATGTCACGGTAAAGCTAACTTGTCTCTCACTCAACTCAGCTATGCAAATCTTCTCCTTTTCTTTTCTTTTCTTTTCTTTTCTTTTCTTTTCTTTTCTTTTCTTTTCTTTTTTATAGATTTTTTATTGAGCTCCACATTTTTCTCTGCTCAAGTTTACCAATCAAACTGTTGCTATAGGAATCTTCTCTTAAGATTCCATCTACATAGAATGCTCTCCTCCTAGTTGTCTCTATGGCTAATTTCTTCATTCCCACCCTAATTTATATGGATAAATCGCAAGCACAGTAAGTAAATAAGAATCTGCCCTTTAGGTCAATAGCAGAGCTATTGTGGGTGATCAACTCAGTCTCTAATCCTTGGAAAAAGCAATATTTTAGTATCCATGATCCTTTATCCATTAAATAAAATTAGGAATATAAGAAAATTTATTTTCAGGTCTTAGTTCTTTATTTTTTTTTTTGATCATCAGTCAAACCTGAAATATATCAGATAGCAGCCCATTTGCATTTTGAATCTTTGAATCTGTTAAAGCTAATATACTGCAACAATGAAAAGAAATCACTAATAAAACTGACAATTTTTATAAGCTCGCAGGTATTTCTGGATATAAGATGGGATAATAAAGTATACTGTGTTAATTTCAGTTATATGTGTTTGTTGGAAAACTGACCATTTCTATTGATGAGGAGAATGCAAATGTTTACCAGATGGAACAAAAGGATGGCGAATCTATGTCTCCTCAAACATTTATGCAGACCTCTTGCCATTTGCACTGCTTTGCTTGCTTTCAGTTTGTCTTTAGCACATCAGTTAGAAATGTTTTTCAGTTAAGTTAAAAAATAATTTGGGAAAACTTTGTCTAAAAGAAGAAGCATTTAGTGTCAAAGCTGGTCTCGTGTAGCATTCTCATCTTGAGCTCACATACAGCGTCTTACTTACCTGTAGATGCACATATAAGTTTACACACTTATTCTAGATATTAACTGAAGACGGTAGACTTCAGACCACTTGACACACCTTAAACCTTTGCTTTGGACCCATTGGAACAATGTCTGTCATATGGAGATTTCATCCATGCGTTACTTATAGCACAGCTTTCTGTTCTGATTACACATGCAAAAATGTACTTTTGTTTTATTCTGGAAAAAATGGCAAGTTTTCTTGTCTTACAAGAATACCTAGGCATTACCTTGATATAAAAGACAAATATACCATTAAAAATTCCCTTATTTCCTTATTTAATTATAATTCTGTATAACATTATCAGCAATTTCTAAAGAAGGAAGGACCCTAAGAATGGTATACATAGGTGGAGGAGATCCTTCTGCATTTGTGTTGATTTCATTGGTTGAATAAACAAGCTGTCGTCGCCTTTTGATAGGGCAGCCCTTAGGTGGGTGGAGTAGACAGAACAGAATTCTGGGAGGAAGAAGGCAGGCAGAGAACTGCCCGCCATGAAGCGGCCAGGTCAGAAATGCTGAATCTTTCCCGGTAAGCCATGGCCTTGTGGTGACATACAGATTATTAGAAATGGGTTGAATCAAGATGTGAGAGTTAGCCAATAAGAGGCTATAGCTAATGGGCCAGGCAGCAATTTAATTAATACACATTTCTGTGTGATTATTTCGGGCATAAGCTAGCCGGGTGGTCGGGATGACAAGCAGCCTGCCAGCCAGGTGTGAGCCAGTCGGGTGGTGTGATGCAGCCAGCTACTCCATCTACAACATACATATAAGTCTAAGATTTTGGATCAAGAAATTCTGGGCAAGATATTCAGTGTAACTTCTCTGAGATGAACTATTTAGCTAGTGCTTAAAGATACTGAGAATATCTAATTTCTGCAATCAGGAGAGAAACTGTCTCACACTCTTCAGGATCTGGGCCTTGCATTTTCACAATTACTTGACAAATAAATGTACACATGTATTCTTTCCAGAAGACCAAATACCAAGAAAAATAACTTATCCATATAAACTTAAAAATAAAAAGTGATCTGTGCAAGTGTGTTTTTGTGTTTCCTTGCAGAATTGGTTAATGAAGAGGTCATATAATTCTTCTGCTGGATTCTGATTTAGGCCATGGGCCTGAATTGAAATATAAATATGGAGTTGTAAACAACATATTTTCTATGTAGGTCATATGCAACATTGTACAAACACCTACTTAAAAATAATGTTAGTAAATGCATGGCAATGATGATAAGACTTATTGTTGTAAAAAAGAAAAAGAAAGACCCTAAGTACATTGAGAGTGCCAGTATAGACTAATCTACCAAGGAAGAACTACTTGCTGGCCCTATATCCATAACATGCAGACATCTACATGATCGAAGCTCTAAACATCATGGAGGTTACTGCCCTTCAAAATAATCTGAGAAAAGAAAACCGACGGGCTTTGTTAGTTTCCCAGGAGTTCCTGTTAAAAATATTACTTGGCTCAGTCCTCCAACTTCCCTCATAGAATATTCAAGATTATAACCCTATGTTGCCCCCACCTCCTTTTTTTTTTAGTTCTGTTACCTTTTTGCATCCATTTTGTTCACATTGAAGGAAAATTCATACATACTAAAGAACACCATCAGGAAGCATGAAGCTTGACTAGGTAATAAAGGGTCTATTTAAAACCTATAGCTTCCTTCAACTGCCCAGTTACTGTTGGCTGTCCTCTGAAGAGAAGTTCCAAATATTAGATATTTTAAAAGTCATTTGGTAAAACCCATTTACTCATGAAAAGTAACTGTGGTCAGACATATTTAGCTTATATTACTGGCATTCACCTTGAAGTTCTGTAAATATTTATAGTGAATTTAAATGCATGTAAATACTATATACCATTTCAGCAATTTAATAGGATTCATTTATAGGACATGAAAAAAAAGTATACTAAGCTGCCACATTTCAAAGAACTGAAATACCACTCATTGACTTTCAAATGTGCATGCAGCAGAAAGGTAAATTCCACATCCACATGGGAAGAGACAGAGAGAGAGAGGAGAGAGAGAGAGAGAGAGAGAGAGAGAGAGAGAGAGGAGTGTAGGGTTGAGGTGTACAAGGTTTAGCATGTACAGTTTGAGGTGTAGGCATTGGGAATAGGAAAAACTGGCTTTCCCACCCTTGGCATTTGAATTGAATACAGAAACACCAAAGAATATTTAGTGTGGGACCATGTCAATTACCTTAATCTTCTAATCATTTTGCCTGAATCAAGAAGCCACTTGAATATTATATTAATATACTTGTATAAAAACACATTCCACACTGAAAAGTTATGGTAAATAACTTTCTTACTCTTTGAAGGATCATTTTACATAGAAAGTTAGTAAAAAAGAGATGTTTGTTGCCATACAACAACATCTTAGCGTGAACTTACTCTATACAAGGTAATAAATAAACAGGTTAGGATAAGATATCCATTAAGTAACTGGAAAGATGGGTTAGGCATGATTTGGGAAGACTGAACAGCTCCCTTCAAATAGTAACAAGAAATCTTTTTGATAATGGATTTATAAAACTTTGTTATAAAAACATTGTTAAACTGATACAGTGAAATGTACAGTCAGTGCCAATATACTCAGTTTGTAACTAAGCAGAAGACAATTTAAATAAACTAAGCCATTTTTTGAAGATTAAATACTGAGAAAATAAAAATTTCCACTTGTTAATTCTCAAATGGAGGTCATTTCTTCCCTGTTTTCTGAAATTTAGGACTTCTTTTTTAAATTAAAAAAAGAATGTTTGACTTATGTACATCACTTGTATGGTCCAGAAGATATAAGATTCCTTGAAGGTAGATTCGTAGGCATTGTAAACTGTCTCTGGGTGGTGTCTCGTGGGTGCTCGTAGCTGACTCAAGTCCTCTAGAACACAAGTGCTTTTGACAACTGAGTCATCTCTCCATCTCCTGATACCCTTCAATAGAAAGCTTTAGAGTGATGGCTTGGTGGTGTATCCCTAGTCTGTATCTATACATTTACAATCTACATCTATAATCCCTCCACTCAGGAGGCAGGAGCAAAGGGATTGTAAGAAAATTAGGGGTAGTGTGGTCTACATGGCAAAGGCCAAGCAGTATTCTATGTGGCCTTCATCGCTAAATCCAATCAACCAACCAACCAAACAATCAAACATGTTTGGAGAATAACAAAAGGGAAAATGTAGGCTAATCATGGTAACTCATACTTCTAATCTCAACACTCATAATAAACTTCTGCCTAGTATCAAGGAGAAGAAATTAAATAAAAATTTTGATTGAAAGGAATCCTTTTGTTACTCTTATACTAGTTATGCACCCAATAAAGTGAATAACATCTAACTTGAAGTTATTCAAAGTCCATGAAAAACTAATAAAGTTAGCTAGAAATATTTTTTAAAGGTAACTGTGGTCAAATCAGTATCATAGATAGAGAGTAGAAATTCACTCACTCTTTATTGTTAGAAAAAGGAGATTGAGGCTACACATTTTTGACTAATGCATGGAAGTTAAGGCCACACAGAAAAGCCCACAGTAACAATGTTGAGACAACCAATACACTGTTTTGTTTTAAACAGAGGACCAATTAGTTCATTTATATAAGAAATAAAACTTGATCTTTAATATATTGCAAAGAGAATCTTTAATTACATCTTTTTTACATTGGTTAGTTGTATCTTTGTTGAGCTGAATGGTTATTTCACCTGAAGGGATTATAATACTTTTGATCACATAGTATGTGAGTCATTGCATTTCAAGCATTACAGCACGTGTGTGTGTGTGTGTGTGTGTCCGTGTCCGTGTGTGTGTGTGTCCGTGTGTGTGTGGTGTGTATTTGTCTGTCTGTCTATATGAGATGGATGGTATTGTTGTGTGTCCTATATTAAGGATAGGTTAATGTAATAAGGTGAAAGGAACCACATAAAGTTTTTA
This sequence comes from Microtus ochrogaster, assembly GCF_000317375.1. NCBI lineage: Eukaryota > Metazoa > Chordata > Mammalia > Rodentia > Cricetidae > Microtus > Microtus ochrogaster. The sequence goes on from NC_022018.1 coordinate 26,089,943, forward strand.
TTTTCATAATTCAATCTAAACTTTGATGAAATGCTTACCATTCCCCATTAGCCAATAAATTACTTTCATTTCTGTTGTGAGGGGAATGCATATATATCCAGAGTTGTAACCTAAAAGTCAACTGGCAACCTTACATGAGTGAATTTGGCTGTACCATATCTCCAAGGGCAAGGCTATGTTTAGATGGCTTGCCCACAGGGGATGGGATTCAATGGGCATGGTGGGTGGCTGCTTGCACTCTCTCTGCACTTGTCCCTGGCTCCAGACATCCAAAACACTGCAGTTGCTCTGTCACTGCTATTGTGCCAAGTCGGCACAGCTAGCCACTATTTATTTTAAAACGTTGATAATGACCGGAGTCACGAGGAGTGCTTTCCAGTGATAAATGCCCTTGAAAAATGCCATTTACCAACTGGCAATATTTGGCTCTTTCAATATGACATAATAGCAGAGTATTCTAGATGAAGAAAATGGCTAGGTGTTTGTAATATGTCACTCAGTGTTTTGACTGCCACATTCTGTGGAATGTTTAACTCTAAGTGCTTAATGACTACTGGCTATTTTCGCTTTTCTCCAAACATTACCTGTTCCAGCCTCAGCCATGGATCCTGCCTACATAATAAACAGTAACAGATGAACTTGCCTCAGGTTATTCTCTTTCTGGGTTGAACAGACAATTTCTGAGTTTCTTTCCCACTTAAAGATACCCTGATATTGTTTGGATACTAGGGAAGTCAAATTTGGCCTTATACATTTTTAAATTGGAATTTATACCCCATAATAATTCCTTTTAATGACCTTTGTGCTTATCTCAATACTTATCCCGCAACTGCCATTGAAAATCCCCGAGTTAGTCACTGAGTGCTGTTTGGGAGAATATTCCTTTAGTGAAAATGTTACTCTCCAGGACAGAAAATTTTAAAGGATTCTGGGGAGACATTGAAACCTGGGAAGAATTTATATCTAGAATTAGTGATTACCATGAGTATACTGTTTCTATAATTCTGTAATTATTCAGACGCATCACTTCACAACATTACAGATATGGACCACAATGCCGACATTAAGTAGCTATCGGAGCTTGGATCATTTTAAGTGAAAAGAAATCTTTACTTTTATGAATTCTATAACTTAATCCTTATTTCATTATGCAATTATTTATGTTGATACTAGTATTTTAGACTTTAGTTTTCTCTACCTGAAATGTTTCGTATTATGATGCTCATTTGATATCAATGTCTGAACAAGACACAGTATTTGTTGATTAACAGAGAACTTATTCTGTTGTCCCTTTGAGTGTGACAAGCTTAGTAAGTGGTTCTTACCCACATTCAACTCCACTGCCATAAAACAGAAAAGTCTCCCTAATTCTAATATTGAGAAAAAGTAAGTCTTCTCAGTCTGAAAAAAAAAAAAACGTGCTGGAAACAGATATGTCTAAATGCATGGTATATGCTTGTTTGTCATGTTATAGAAATGTGTTGCGAAGGCATTTATCTTTTTCCATCCTTAAGGATGTAACAAAAAATGACAACCAAATTAAGAAAGGGGCCGTCTGAGAAATTTGAAGTACAAGGTGAAGAGAAATACATGTGACCTAGAATATTTATAGAAGCTTTATGCATATATAAGCTTAAGACAAATGTGGACCTGATCAAGAAGAGAACATTCAGAAGAAACAAATACACATCTTCTGTCAGTGCCAGTAACTTTGAGGAACATGGTCCTTCTTTGTTCAAACCAAAGGGCTCGCCATATGTCAGAGGTGCTCCTAGGAGTCATCTCCATCCTCAGGAGGTTTGCCCATCACTGGTGACAGCCATGGACAGAAAATGAATTCTAAAGAAAGATGATACTTAAAGAACAGATTTAATAAAGCCACAAGTGTATGCTTGTTAAAGGAGCTGCTTGATAAACAGAGCACAGTGGCTGTTCAGCACAGGAAGTAGCTGGAAGGGCTTTCTGGGCATATTATCTGATATTAGGTCTAGAAGGATTAATGCAGACCTTTTTGCTATGTCATGTACATTTTTGATTGCAATGATTAGAACCATGATTAAATGACCCCACACAAAGCAACTGGAAGAAAAACAGAGCTTACCCTCTGATTCTCATTTCTCCTTCTATTGAGTTTCTCTGCTTTAAATGTGTGTATCTGTCATAAATATTTTCAGCAATCTGAACCATCTCTGTCAGAAATTTATCATCAGTATATTTTACTTGTTTCATAAACTCAACTGTATACCTCACATCACAAAGGACTCTTATGAAAAATTGTTTAGTAGAGAAAATGACCAAATAAGGATTTTGCAAAGGCAATAATTTTACCTGGTATAATATATGTGAAAATAACTTTTAAAATTGGTTCATTATAATATGCTTTATGTAAATAATCAAAATTTGAAGCAGTAAACTTTACAATGGATGTAATATATATTAAAATGTAAAATAATAATTTTATTCATTGTTCTAATAACAAAAATTTTTCAAGATTTAATGCATTGTTTATTTAGCTGTGAATATTTTATAATATTTTTCTTTAATAATGAAGGAAGCAACACTAGTGCAGATTATAAAGAAATCTTAATTCAATTGAGTTCAAAAATAGTTATCACTACTGAAGTCAAATGATGAGCATGAAGAATTTATGCACTAGAAATACTTTACACTATTAGACCTAAGAGAAAGACCCAGGGACTAGGGAGACATCTCAGTGGGTAAAATTCTTTCATTGAGCAAGGATGAAGACCTGAGTTCAAATATTTAGTACCCATGCAAAAATCCAGACACAGCTACTCCTGCATTTAACCACTGAATTCAGAGGCTAAGATAGTTCAATCCTATGAACTGACTGGCAGTTATCCTAGGTTCATTGGTGATATTCTAGTTCAGTGAGATGTCCTGTCTCAAGGCAACAAGGTAAAAAGTGATGAAGGAAGACACTCAAGTTCCTGCTTTGGCTTCTGTGTATTCAAATGCCTGTGTATTAACCTGCAACTCAGGTGTACCACATATAAGACACACACACACAAACAAAACAGAAAGAAAGAAATATGTTCTACTTTGCTTCTGGTAATGTAATAAACAACATGATCAAAAAGTAACCTGGGGAAGAAGGGGTTTGTTGATTTGCCTTCTATGTCCAGTCCATAACCCATCATTTAGGGAAATCATGCCAGAAGCTCACCTAGAAATTGAATAAGAAATCAAGGAGGAACACTAAACACTGACTTGCTTTCTGCTGACTTGTTTGTCCATGCTAAGCTAGCATTCTTGCATACATACTTTGGGATGGCACCCTATGAAAACAATCTCTCACAGACATGGCCACAGGCCAGTCTGTAATAGAAAAGGCCTCAATTTAGTTTCTCTCTTTCCAAATGACTTTAGACTTTGTCAACTTGACAAAAACAAAACAAATAAACAAACAAAAAACTGTAAGCATCACAGACCATATTAGTTGATGTAAGAAAAATAAGGAGTCTTCCTAACTTTTAAAATTCTGTCAATAACATGATTTCTTACTTCAGTCTTGCTAGTTGGGGTGGTATTGAAGCTAAAACAAATAGCTCATAAGAGGCAACCTGTTATTGAATATTATTTTAGTGCTGTGTGTCTATGATTACTTTAATCACAGCACTTTTCAAAGACAGGTGGGTATCTGTGAGTTCAAGGCCAGCTTATTTCTACATAGCATGTTCTAGGTCAACTAGAGTTACATAGTGATACCAAATATCAAAAAAATTCTTTTATGTGTCTAGAATCCAAATAAAAGGAAATTATAGATTTTGGTTGGAGACATTAGGATGTTGGACTGGCTGTAGATGTAGATGGATAGTAGTTTTATTAATAGAACTTGAAAATAGACTGGAAAGAACAGAGCCAAGAAAAACCTCCATTATCACATGTATACCAGAGCTAATGTCAGGTCACATGATTGACAAAAGAGAATATTTTAGGTCAAGAATAGGCAAGTCAGGAATCTTAAGTTTGGACCTGTGAAAGCAGTATTCTCTTAACCCTGATCAGGTCTCCCCACACCTTTGGAAGTATAAGCTGAAATTTGGAATTCCTATAAGAATGGTTCCTTAGGAAGAAGTTTCTGCAGCAATTGCTAAGAGTGAGGAAAGAACAATGGGAAGGAAAAATAGGTAAAAATAAATAGTTTTCAGGTTGTGTCTTAGGATCGGATTGCAAAGCAGAGGCCCCAAGCCAAAGTGAGAGTGGTCTCCGTCCAATGAGAATGAGGTAGCTGATTGTCAAACCACAGCACCAAAGGATAGGATGTTCCACAGAAATAGATTAGAGAGAATGTATGATACCGCAGCAGGTGGGTCATGGAACCCTGACTAGGGCCAGGGACCAAATTAAGAAAGGTCAGAGACACAAAAGGTGGTATGAGGTGGGTTATAGGCATTCTGGTAGAGTGGCACTAACTGGCAGCAAGCTGGAACCTCGGGGCTCTCAGTATGTCTAGCACAAAAGGAGGAGATAGCTAATCTTTGCAGGAGGTCTCTGTAGGTAACAGGCTCAGGCTATAAACTTTAGGGAGAACACAGCTGAAGTTGATGGTTTATTTTGCACCTGGACCCCTTAGGAAGACTTTGTCATCCTTCTGAGCACCATCTGGGAAGGATTTGTCACTCTCATGGGGTTGAGGTGTTGGGGTCTTTGACATGACCACACAATGTAAACAATACATATTCACTCAAGACTTCATTCATATAGGGATTCCGCCACTGAGTCTTCATCAAGGTACTAAAGCTGTAAGAAAAGCCTTTGTGGCCAAGAAAAGAGTGGTTAGAACACTCCATACCAGTAGTTCACACAGAGTGGGGTAGAATGTCTGCTCTGCTATCTAGGTTGGAAATACTCTTGAAAGTCCTTATCCCAATGATAGGCATAATTGCAGGCCTAATGCCACCTACAAATTGTAAAGCCAAGATCTAAAGGATCAATAACTAACAAATAACTTAAACACATTGTCAAAGTTTGAAAAAGTCAGAAGAAGCTTATATTAAAATTATGGTTGAAGGAAATTGTGCCAACAGTAAAAGAAAAATACCAAATGAGATGTGAATCTATATACACAATACTTCGAGACAGTAGAAATAAAAATGTGTTGTTCTTCACTCACAAGTAAGCATATAGAAAGAAAATATGAGATTGTTTTTATTATACTTAAATTCTCCAAAGAGCAATATTGAGAATGAGGATTGAAGATTTCAACAGGGAACAACACACACCACACAACATGGCAGACTCATTGGTGAATTTCTGGAATCTCAACAACCCAGGGGGCTGAAGAATGATTACACGTTAAAGCCATCTTGGCTAACATAGCAAGACCCATCTTTGTATGAACAAACAAGCAAAGACCTTCAGACCTATGTTTCCACTTACAATAAACATGTGGTGCATTAAATGAGATTGCGGCACATACATGTAATGTTTGAATATTCAAAACCCTTAAGAAATAATAATTTTAAAAATGATGAAGAGCAATAATATTCCTAGCTCAATACTCTGACATAAAACTAGATAAACATTTTTCAAAGTGTATAACCAATAGCACATAAAGTGTGTTGTAAGTTTTCTTGTCTGTTTGTTTTGCTTGTTTGTTTATTGAGTTCAATAAGATCTGATTAAGCTCATTGTACATTCTAAATTAGCCTCAAATTTGTGATGATTCTCCAAAGTGCTGAGACTGGAGGTATAAAACATTAACTTAGTTGAAACGATTCTAAGCAAAGCTCTTGCAAATAAAATCCAGTCATCTATAAAAAGATAACTGTCTCATGATCAAGTCCACTTGATCTCAGAAATTCAAGGTTGGGTTAACAATTAAAAACTGAATAATGTACATTTACAAAGTATATACAATAAAGAATATTTACTATACTATTCACAGCATATGAACTATGAAATGTAACGTGATTCCATAGTAAGCAAATAGTCAACACCAATACATGAGCAGTGTTTACTAGATACTTCATCATGAAGCTCTCTTAGCTTAGCAAACAGTGTGCCATTCTTCATAGATACTTCATCAAATAAAATATAAGAATTAAATAAAAGGAATATGAGTAGAATAAATGTATTAAGTGTTATTCACTACTAATAAAATGATGGTTATAACTAGACAATTTAGCTGTGTTGCTGAAATAGCTCAAATTATTTACCTTCACAAATGTTTCCAAGGATATTTTAAATGAGCCTTGTACCCAGGGTGGGATATAAAATATTTGGAAAAAAGTTTGAACATTTGCTTAAACTTTAATAAACACATAAACTCATTTTGGGACATTTCTTTAAAAAATATGTCCATACAAATAAACATATTTCTTTTTATTTAGAAGTATGACATATATCCCAGGCTATCCCCCAATTTGATCTGTAGACAGGGATGAACTTGAACTCTGATTTTTATAAACCTCCCTCTGAGAACTGACAGTACTGGGTTGTGCCATCATGCCCAGTTTATTAGGTCCTTGTAATGAAGCCCAGGGCTTCATGACTGTGTCAAAAGCACTCAACTAATTGAGCTATATTTTCAGCCTATGCAAATTTCTACATATGTGTTCAGTTGATAGTCAATCGATAAGAATGACCCACTATCCACTAACAAGAAAATGTTTTTAATGTTTAGCTACACAATAAGATAATTACCAGAAATCATAAAAAGCCAAACTCTTGATGTCCATTGTACACGTATGAATATCAAAGTAATTGCATTGAATTATGAAACTTTGTGTATGTTTGTGTGTGAGTGTGTGTGTGTGTGTGTGTGTGTGTGTGTGTGTGCCCAACGTGTGTGTGTATCCAAAATCCAAATGACCTAAAGTGACATGCACTTGCTGACTTCTCAGGAAGACAAGGTAAGTGCACAGAGATATATTTCAGCGACGAAACATAAAGTATGCAAGGAGACTCAGAAAGTAATGAACGTATTTACTACTTTGGTAAACATGATGGTTTCATGGGCCACTGGAATCATGATAAATTTTTCTGAAGTTTACTCTTTATTTATTAGAAAGCATAGATTTCTGCCCCCAGTCAGATAACATGGTTTGTCTCGGTGATGACTAACAGAACTTGACAACACCAGCGTTCTTTAGTAGGGAGGAAACATTCAGTTCTCCAAAGCACTAAAATGTTCTTAGAAGCATAGGCTGGGCCAGCTAATCAATGTATTCTTTTAGTTGATTTACTGATTCTTTTTCTTTTTCATTTTGAGAACTATTTAGTTGAAAATAGTTTTTTTCTCAAATAATATATCCTGATTTCCGTTTCCCCTCCCTCTATTCTTCCTAGTTCCTTCCCTCCTCCCTCCTATCTGGATCTACTCTCTTTCTGTCTCTCATTAGAGAAGAACCAAGTTTCTAAGGGATAATAATATAACAAATATAATTAATATAGTACAATATTATATAAAAGATAAAACCAAAAATAACACATTGGAATTGAACAAGACAAAGAGAAGGAAAAGAGTTCAGGAGAAGGCAGAGAATCAGACACACTCATTTGCACACTTAGGGATTTCATAGCAACATTAAATTGGATGCCATAATATATGCACAGGGGGCCAGGTACAGACCCATATAAAGCCCTATGTGTGCTGACTTCAACTCTGTGAATTCATATAAGTTTCTATCATGATGATGTAATGGGCCTTGTTTTCTTGGTGTTCTTCATGCCCTCTGTCTCTTACAGTCTTTCTGCCTCCTCTTCCACAGGGTTCCCTGAGCTCTGAAGGGGGGAATTTAATGGAAAATCTCAATTGGGATGAGCGTTCATGATCTGTCACTCATTCTATAATGTCTGGTTATATATTTCCATATTTGTTCCCATCTGCTTTGGGAGGAAGACTCTCTGATGATGGTTGAACAAGACGCTGATGTATGAGTATAGAAGAATGTCGTCAGGAGTCATTTTATTGCTACTTTTTTTTCCTTTCTAGAACAGAAGTAATTGAACTTACTTAGGTTCCCGTGCTTTTTAGTCTCTGGTTTTTGATAACCTAAGCAATGTTGGGTATGGATTCCATCTCATAGATTAGGCCTTCAGACAAATCAGGCATTCATTGGTTACTCTCACAAGCTCTGTGCCACCATTGCCCGAGCATGTCTTGCAGGCAGGAAACCATTAGAGATCAAAAGGTTTGTGGCTCAGCTGGTGTTTTTTTCTTTTTTGGAAGCATGCTGAGTACATTCCTGTACCAAAGATTCTAAAATGTAGGGCTGAACTCTCCATGTAGGCATGAGTTTAACTTCTCAAGTTCAGTAAGTTGTATAGGTATTGTATTTAGTAACGGGGACTCGTCATTAGTTTGTAGAGAGCAGTCTATATTTTTTGCAACAGCCTGATTATTTGGGAACTCCCATGGGACCCATTTGGCCAAAAACTCAATTAGAGGTAATTCAATCCCAGTACTGGAAGCTTTATTTAAAAAAAAAAAAAAAAGGTGGTCAGCTGGGACTCTTCCCCCCTCCCCCATTATTTGGCAATCTTGGTTATATTGCCCTCAATATACACACATATATGTATATTGAGGCCCTTAATTATAGCTGATTCTCCCTGTATTTCCTCTATCTTCCCATCTCCCCTTTCCTTCCATACTTGATCCTCATCCTCCATTTCCTCCCATTTATCCATAGCTATCTATTCTATTTCCCTTTCTGAGACAATTTTAGTTTTCTCCTGAGCACATTAATTATAAACATTTCTCATTCAAAACCCTAATCTTGTGCTCTTAGGATGCATTCACTCACAGCAGGAGAACACAGAGGGAAGACTTTTCAGGTGAAAAAATGTGAGGGGGAGACGCGCTACAGTCAGTGCAGACACATCAATGAGCCTGGTCAAGTGGGAGGAAGCTAGACCAGGATATGCTATTAAAGGGAGATGCTTGATCACGCTGGCATTTTTAATAATTGCAGAGAAGTAAAGAGCTTTACTCATTCAATTCTAGGCAGGTAGGTAAATCTATAGGAGACTGTAGCAGAACAGGTAAAAAAAACTCAGTGTTTATGCAGCCTTGCCTCTCTGTAAACAGTAAACTATTTGAAAGCAAAGAGATGAGCTCCTTCCAGGGTCTCTCTGACAAATAATGACTCACTTGATACAAAGCTCAAAACGTCTCGAGGAAGAAAGTAATAATTATAGAATTTATTCTTGGAAGTTGTTACTACATCTCCTTATGAAACTGTATCTTTACCTCTATTAAATGATGTCAGGATAATTCTTGGTAATTTGCACACATGAATTATACCTTAAAATAGGCATTTTATAAGTACATGTTTAATAATTCTAGACAACAATCCATGATTTAAACATTTAAACAAAATACAAACAAATAAAAAAGGGGGAATTACAGTATTTGATTAAAAAATCTACTATATCAATGACCATGCCTATTATTTTATATTTAAATTCTCTTAAGCACTTCACAAAAATGTTGTATATTGTTAGCTGGATAGATGACTCAGCAAACTGACACCCTCCTGATACAAAAGCATATGGATCTGAGTTTGAGTCCTAAAAGTACCCTAAAAGATGCCAGCCTTACCCCTGTCCAAAAATGTGTCTTGAGAATACCATCTTGAATCCATATTTTCTTTATTTAACATGCATTCACTCAGACATTTATATTCAGTTAAATTTGGTCCCCATCAGTTAGGTTTTTCACAGGTTTCTCAAAACCCAAAAGCAATAATAGCAATTATTTTCTACCATTACTATACAGAGAAAAATCAAGTAAAAAAAAGCCATAGGGTTACACAAATGTCATCTAATGTTCTACTTTCCTATCTGTCTATCCCTATCTGTCCAGATGCCTCTGTACGGCTTTCTTTAAAATGTGCCAAAGTAAATGCATATATTTCCCTTCAGTTAAACAATCCAAGTTCCTACACAGAAACTCATTCCCACAGAACCCAAATAAAAACATGACGACTGTTGGTAGACTAAATAACATTTCAAGTAATTTCCAGGTTTCTATTTCAATGCACAATCTCCCTTACACTTGGTTTACTCTCTTTTCTATTAAGCCTTGGTGACCAGAACTTCTGTCTATGAGTTTTCAAAGCATTGATGACAGCTAAGACTAAGCAGGCTCACATCAGGTCTAGGGTAGCGGCAGAAGAACATGGGGCACATTATGTGTCGGACCAGCAGGCAGCAATAACAGAATCTCACTTAGTGCCAGCTCCAGAAGCACAACCCTATTTAATAATCACTAGTTGCATTATTATTGAACCATTACTAAACTTGTAATATATCCTATTTCCTGAATCAAAATAAAATGGGGTGGAGATAGCTGACAAAAATATAAAATCGCAGGTTTATTTATTTATTTTGTTCAAGATTTTACTTTTTGTGTAGATGTCATGGTTCCATGGTATCTAGTTAAATTTCTGGCAATGGATACATTCAACTGCATTTGCTTCACATATTTTTCCTCTTCATCTCTTTTTTCTTTACAATAAACTTTGTCTGAGAAACAATTTGAGGTAAAAAAAGAAGTCCACCCCTTTGAGAAATAGGATCAGAAAGTCTAGCTCAAGAGTGATCATTCAAAGCCACATCCAAGGAATTCGCAAAATAAATGTTGTGAGAGAAATAATTTTATTTCTTATTATCTCCAACAATTCTAGAACCTTAAATGGGGAAATCATGTATGTGGCATTTGGTGTGTTTTGGAGTGAAAGGTGACCTAGCTATCCCCATGAAAGAAGAATCACAGTACAGATATTGTTACGCAGCTATGTAAGTCATATGAAGGACTTTGGTGCTAAGCAAGACACTGATGATGGTGTTCAGAAAGTCATGTAGAAAAAATTGAATCACAGGGGTGGGGGATCCCATCTTAGGTCAAACTATATAGGTCTCTTAGTTGAAAGTAAGAGCAGGTGTTGTGTGTTCTGTTCATACATACAGTTTAGAATGTGGAAAAGAATAAGCAACAGAGATAGAGAATAGTGAGGTTCTACTAAAATAGTAACTTTAAAAATAAAATAAAAAGGTATTATCATGAACCAACCTCTCATTTAGTTGTGTGTAACTCATTTCAAAGATCAATACAGACGCAAAAGTTGCTGAGGAAAACTTCCAATGGACAAAAGATCAAACCATATATTAATGCAGAAAGATACTAAGGAATCTTTGCCATTGTGAACCCCCCAAACATAATTGCTTCCAAGCTTTATAAAAATGACTACATCTGTGAAATTCCCTGTCTGTAGAAAGCAGGGATGTGTCTTGAATATCTTCCCCAAAGACCTCCTACATTTCTCCTTTTTCTTTCCCTCTCATTCTGCCACCAGAGGCTCAGTATACTCAAATAGCATCACGAACTATATATCAGTGAGACATAGTATGAATCTTAATTCTTAGTTTAGAGATATTTAAATATTTTAAAGTTTGGTAATTTAGTGAAGAATTAAATTTTAAGTCTCATTTCTCACCTAATTGTCCCATACAAAAATTTTTATTCTATTCCCAGATTGCTACTTTGATGTTAAAAGCCATTTGATCTATACATATGCCTCTTTGATCTACCTCCAGCTAAAACTAAAATTCCAAAGACCTGAGTGTCAGTGCAGAAGGTATGCCTTTGGCTAATGTCACAAATACCCTTAATGGATATTTTTTTTAAATGTTACCCTAATATAATTCAGAGCTTTGCTTCACTGACCTCTCCTTGATGTCCATTCATTCTTGTAATAAGTATTTACTCAATGGGTCTAGCTTCCTTTTGAGCACAAGTCTAAGTATAGGGAATAATATATACACTTCACAGCTAGGTTAGGATTAACAAAGTATGTTATTAATGTATGTAAGTGCATAATATATAATAAAACATGGTGTCAAAAACTGAACCAAAGAGGGGAGAGATGAAATATCAGAGATTGCAATAGCGACTCCATTTGAATCTAGATTTGACATAATCAAGGGGAAGTCTTGTTCGAAGAGTGAGGACTGTGTAGAAAGAAAACACCGAGGGAGTGAGCTTGATGATCAAGGACTCTTCTCTGGTATTCTAATATGGAGGAGGACAGTTGTGAAAAGGATGTCTTGGAAGTAACAAAGATAGATTACCTACCATCTTGTCTCTGGTAAAGACTTTGGGTGTTAACAAGCATGAAGTATGCAGAACTGTAAAGTGTTATTGCAGTCATATGAAAATACATGAATGCAATATTTCATAAAGAATAAACTATGAAGAAGAAAAATTGATTAATTACTATGGAGGTGAAAGTGATGTCTCTTGAACCAAAAAAAAAAGCCTATGAAGGTGATAATGAGGTAGGATGTGTAGTTTGTATCTAAACCATAATCTGGAGTCAGAGGGACTTCAGTCTAGATTACTGCTGAATTCAGAAAGAATTATCAATAACTGGCAAAGTATTCCACTTTACAGAATTAACCACTGTATAGACTAACTTCTGATTCCTTGTTAGCAATAGCCATGGTATTGGAAGAGAGTGTATCATCAGACATACCTAGAGAGTGGGTCTGATGATCACTACTCTGCTCTGGTATTCTAATATGGAGGAGGGCAGTTGTACAGGATGCCTTGGATGTAATGGGCATAGATAAGCTGTAACAGGGTGTTCTAAACACAAGAGGTTATGAGTATATAAACTATGGAATCCTCCTATATTAGGGGAACTTATAGAGACATCACTTATAAAACTTATTTATTTTGGTAGGCCCTTTCAACAATCAAGTGGATTACTTTTCAATCTATCACCGCGGAGGAGTCTATAGATGTTTTCAGTTCTCAAGCCTTGGAGGGACCAATTAAATAGAAATTTTCAAATGTAATTTCGTAAAGAAATTGGCGAAGAAATCCCCGAACTCTCTAATTCATTTTGCTCCTCTTCTCCCTGTGAAGAGCTATTTCCGATGATAGAGGAAGAATATCAAAGACTAGACCAAAATTGTGACTGAAAGCAAGTTGTACAGTTCATTCATATGATAATCTTCACTGGAATGTTTGACATGTAAAAATCCAAACTCAGTAACTCTTCCATAGCGTATCTATGTCTTATTCAGCAAGGCACTGCCTGCACCAAGTTCTATACTTGGCCCCTCACAGCGAAGCAATAAATCTTTCTTGAATGAATAAATGAGTCTTACCATGCTGGAAAATGATGAATTTTTCAATTTTCTCCCTTGTATGCCACTCGTTGGTAAAGACCCTTTGGTGCTGGGGAATGGAGAGGGTGTGAGGTGGGGGTTAGGGGTGATGAATGAATTACTGACTTAAAAGTATGTTTTAGAATTGAGAGGATCATTTCAACTATCCATTTTTTCATCACTGTAAAATTTTTGCTTCAAAAGAACAGCAGGCTTTTTGAAATGCCCATTGACAAGATTTGGAAATTATTTTTTCTAGGCTTTTTTTCTTTCAGGTATTTATATTAATGAATATATTAATGGTAACCTACAATTCTTAGGCTACAAATGCCAAATATACATGTTTTCTTTATGGAGTTTGCAAACTCATTTTGCATATGAATATTAAATGCAGATAATTCAAATGGTTATATATATATATATATGAGTTTTAGTACTGAATATCAAATTCGTCGCAGTGTTACATACTTCAACCAAGTATTCAGGATGCTGAGTGAAAAGGCCAGGAATTACAGGCAAACCTGTGTTATATATTGTAACTGGAACTGCACTTAAGTTTCCAGGTTGCCTAGACCCGAATAATCACACAAAATGACTCAAGTGTATTCCTGGCTAGCTCTTATATCTTAAATTAACTTATATCTTAAATTAATTCATTTCTATCAATCTATGTATTGCCATGAGGTTGTGGCTTACCAGTAAAGCTCTGGTGTCTTTCACTTTTGGCAGCTGCATGGTGTCTGTCTGACTCTGCCTTCTTCTTGTATTCAGATTGGTTTTCCTTCCTTCCTATGTTCTGCCCTGCCATAGGCAAAATCAGCTTCTTTAGTAACCAATGGCAATAAAACATATTCACAGCATACAGAGAGGAATCCCACATCAAAATGCAATGATTTTGCCTCAGAAAGCAAAACAAAACAAAAACAAGTAACAAAACCAGTGTTATATATAACAAAAAACACAAAGAATTCAAATGGAGCGTTCTATTCCATGAACAATAGTTTAGTACAGGGATATGTGACATAGATATTTGCTCTACTGGAAAAATATGCTGTTCATAATGAATGGAATTTCTCTCCCTCACTAAATATACACTTTAAAGTCTTCTGAGAACTTCAGAATGTAACTGTGTATCAAGATAAAGAAAGTTCATGAGAATGAGACCGTCAAGGTGTACCATGATGCAATGACTGGTCTAACTCACCTACATTGAAGAGGACGAGGAAGAAGAAGTCACTTGGGATTTGAGTATCTGAGACTACTCTAAAGGGGTCTAGAGACATTATTTCACTCTTGTGTGTTACTGAAAAAGTAGGTCAGCACCTACCTTAGCTCAGCATTGGGCAATCTTTTGGCCAGATGCTGTCTCTTGGCTCAGCCCCTTCCCTGCTTCCAGTTGCTTTGGGTTTCACAATTACCTGCCTCTTTGGCAATGTTAGGTAGGCAGCCCTGCTTGACTGTGACAAAGCTGCCTGAGCTTGTGAGGTTTTTTCCACTGGAGACTTCTGAGCCTGGCATAGCTGGTGGAATACACTATGTTTTTCATGTGGCAACGTGACCTAAAACAAGTTCATGGTAGATAGGTTGAGTACAAATGCCTAAGGATGTTAGACAAATACATTACATAATATTAAGATGATGCTCTTCAAGTTCCAGTCAATCATGGGAATAGAGAACATTTTCCACATTGCATAAGCAGTTGGATGCCTAAATAGAGGCAATCTTACAAGGCCAGTACTCATTCAATAAGCTGCCATTCATTTTAAATATGACTTATAAAATAAAATACTTCTCCCAATGCTGCAAAATTTTTGAAAGTAAATGAACAAGAAAGAACTTCTGTTTATATCAGTTAAACTTTTTATCCATGGAATATGCAATCCTGATCATGGTGTATTCACCTCTTTAGAAGTTGCTAGATTCAAGGTGCTAAATGCTGCCAAATATCTTTGAATTTATGTTCATGAATGATATTAAATTGATATTCTCAGGTTTGAAAAATGAGTCTTTTAGGCCTATGGTCAGATCTAATTGATGATCTGGAATATATATTTAGAATACATGATATTTCATAGCTCATTATATAAAAGAAGTTACTAGTCTAGTTAGGTTGTTCACCTGGTCCTGGTTTAACTTTGGTATAAAAAAGAAGTTACTAGTCAAAATAAAATAATAACTTGATATTAGAAGGTTTGTAACTAAAAATTCAACTTCTTACATGAAGATATCAGTGTGCATATTTTGCATTCCTAATATATTTCAATAAAATGTACTTAAAAGGAGTTTACTTGTTTTCTAACAGTGGTAAAAATCATACGCGATAAGATCTTCTTTTAATCTGTAGGATCTGTAATGATGCCAACCCATGACTCCCAATATCATGTTCCCCTCACCTTTAAAATCCATCTTTAATAATTCTTAGAAGAAAGAGCCTATTTCTAACTTTTTAATTTTTATCATTTGCTTTACACCTTATTGCTTTATTTGCCTTCATCTACTGTCTATGATTTTCTTATGATATACTTTTTCTAGTTTCTTTAAGATGGATCATTGTAACTTTAATCACTAAGTTTAATTTTTCTTTCATAACCTCAGGATTAAACTAAATTTTAAGTTTGTCCTCTCATTATTGATATTCTGTTTTCATGGCCAGTTTAGAATCATTTTATTTGTGTATTAATATCATCTTCGAGGGTAAATTTTATTCCAATGTTTCCCATTTTCTTTCCCTGCCCCTATTACTACACACCTGATGTTGAGCTTTCTAATGAACTTTTAATATTGTGTATACTTTCATGTGATTCTAGGGATTCCATTTTATTCTATTCTATGTTTCTTTCTGACTTTCTCTGTCACATATATTAGCCATATCTTTTACATTACACTCATGAAAAGATGCATCATTTGATTCAAAATTTTTGTTACTAGCTCCTAATTCTTAAATCTCTGTAGATGTCTTTTGATGTCCTGACTTTTCTCTGGACCATATGTCTTATCTTTTGTGTTCCCTCAAGCTTAGTAATTTCTAATTGCACTGACTTTGTGTAACTTATTAGAGATACTTTTTAAAAATCTATTACATTCATGCCAGGCATATAGCTAAGCAGATTTTAAAGGCACTTGCAACTGAGCCTGACAACATTAATTTTGTCCCCTGAATCCAGATGGTAAAAGGAAAGAACAAACACTAACCACTTTCCTCTTATCTCCACATGTGGGGTGTAACAAGTTTGTATATCTGCCTGTTGAGTATGAAGGTATTCAGGTTCATACATGTTCATGGACAGGTCAGAGGAAAATACTGTGTGTCTTCTATGGTTTTCAGCCTTATTGCCTTTAGCAGGGTCTCTCATTGAACAGAAAACTCATGTTTTGTGGTAGGCTGGCTGGCCAGAGAGCTATAGGGAACAGCCTTCTCCGTTCCCCAAGGGTGGAGTTACAGGTATGTACAATAATACCTAAATTTTTACATTTGTGTTGAGTGCTCAAATTCAGGTTTTTATGTTTGTATAGCAAATATTCTCATTCAGGAAATCTCCACTTACCTCCTTCAGCCAAGTTGTGGTTTTCCCATTTGTAGGTAATCTGGAAATCCCAAATCCAAGTTATTGGTTCCCAAGCCTGAATGGTTACCATGTTCCATTTGATTTTAACCTCCCTATGTCAGAGATTGAAACACTCTCATAGGAAAAAGCCATTAACAATTCATTTAAAGTGTCCTTATCTTGTATTACATATACTCAGAATCATTTTCAAGATAATCTGATAAAAACATAGAGGTTCAATTTACTTGTTTCTCTGTCTAGTGCCCTGAAGTTGTTTCTGCAATTATTTTCATATTAGAAATATATTACTGCTGAGTAGAACTCTAAATGTATATGTGGCACATCTTCTTTATTCATTCTTTTATTGAGGGGCACCTAGGTTGTTTCCAGGTTCTGGCTATTACAAATAGTGCTACTATGAACATAGTTGAACAAATGCTTTTGTAGTATGATTATGCTCACCTTTCTGGACCTGGAGGGAGCAGGGAGGACCTTGGACTTCCCATAGGGTAGGGAACCCTGACTGCTCCTTGGACTGGAGAGGGAAGGAGAGGAGGGTGGGAGGAGGGGAGGGAAGTGGGAGGAGGAGAGGAGGTGGAAATTTTCAATAAAAAATAAAAAAGAAATATATTAATCAATTATATAGAAAAACTTGGAAACAGGAACTTCAAAATTCTTCAAATTTCTAAGCCATTGCACTGAAAATAGAAACAATTTAAGTATTCTTAAAATAGAATTAGTCATAAGAATCATACAGTCTATCTGCAAAATTGCTTCGATAACACACATAAAACTAAAATCATTTTTATAATATAGTACAATAGTTTTAACATTTTCAAAATGAGTCAGGGAATTCTTTATTTCCTCAAGAACTGTTGGTGTTTTAAAAAATAAATAAATAAATTTTGATAAATCACTAAAACAAAAAAAATAGAGTCAAGTAAATGTGCGTGTTCCAGGTACCAATCTAAACACATCATACTGACAGGCCTCACATACAAAACAAGATTGTGACATATTTCATAGCTAGACTAGACTTATTTATCCTTATAAATGAGGATGTGAATCACAAGAAAATCATACAATATTCACACTGAAAACAAATGGCAAAGCAAGGCTTGCAGCCTGGCTCGGGAATCAGAGTTTCTGGACACCTTTTATATATTCTTTCTTAACCCTGGAAAAAGTGGCTTCCCTGCTTGTAATTCACAAGCTACTCAGTCTACTAAATGTTCTGCTTCCTTGGGCCTGTCAGAGGATGTAACATCTTCAGAGATTCATATTAATGCAAATGTCTGCAATAGGTGTACTGGTAACGGAGAGGGAGAACATGAGTTCTTCATCTACAGCATTTTCCATATCAAACACTGGGATGTATTTCAGGTTACCAAACTCAAAGTGTACATTCCCAAGAGTTCCGAATATTCACTGTTTGAGTCCTTGAATTGAGCAAGCACACTGTTGAGGACTTGTAGAGAACAGACAAGGTTGAAATGCAAAGACGCTCTCCTCTCTCTCTCCCTTCCTCTCCTATCCACCCCTGCCTCCTTACCATCTCTCTCTTCTTTCTTCCCTTCTTCCCTGACCACTAACTCTGTCTCTCTATTTCTTTAATAAATACAGAAATGAGTTATAGAATTTTTTTTTTCAAAAGGAAATTCTGGGTTTCCAAATGGATAGGAATCCCAACCAATAGGCTGGATTAGGTGTTCTTAAATTTTTACCTTAATGACTGTGAGTAGCAAAAATGCAAAAAAAAAAAAAATTTAGAAATGTTTAAAGTAGAGGCCACCCTTTAATAAATTTTGTGTTTAGCTTAATGATTTTTATGAGCCTAAATAAAGGACTCTCCTGGGTTCCTTTCATCAGGTCCTTAGCCACATCAACAAATATAACTAATACTAATCAATTGTCTGCAGCTTCAGGGTACACGGAGGTGCAGTGAGCGTTGTCTTCTTTCCTTGCTTGCTTGGGTGTCCACTTCGCTGTTTCATCCTGACTCAGTGTCTCACTCACCCTAGGGTGGTGACTCCTCAGACCTGGTCGGTTAAAGAGGACTCTAGTTCTGGACTCACTGTTGTACTGCCACTGCAGCTCTGCCTCAGAGTTCCTCGATGCTGTAGTGTTTATTTTGTCATTTTCCTCGTTAAATTGCATTGCTAGAGGCCTCTATTGTTCTACTCTCAAACTCAGATATTTCCTCAGCTGTATCTAGCCTACTAATTAATCTGTCAACGCGTTTATTTTACTCATTACAATATTGTTGGTCTTGATCGTTTTTAGTTCTTTGTTGGAACCTTCATCTTTCCTCTTTGATTGTTATTCTTGCATATTGTCTATGGTTTTCAATGAAGACCTATATACTACTACAAATCATTGTTGTGCTTTCATTTCTTGGTTTGAACATTCCAAGACTCCCTCAATAATTAGTTCTGCTTTTAGCTGGGC
>NC_022018.1:26109213-26110690 GCF_000317375.1 Microtus ochrogaster
AAAAAAAAAAAAAAAATTAGTTCTGCTTTTGATATTTAGTATGTTCAACTGTTTTATTTTTTTAATATAGTCACCCTTATGTGCTTTTTTTGCAGCAGAAAGGTGATTTGATTATGGAATACCAGCAGCTATTATAAATATCCATTTAGTAATGTCATCATACGGTATAGAGAGGAGAAGGTAATATTAAATTTTCTGAGTCGGTCCCTCATTATGTGAGCCTGATGCTGAGGCTCCACTTCAAGACTGCTTCTCGGCTTCTCATTCCCTTTTAGGAGGACAGGGGCAGCTTGAGGTTGCCGGAACAGTAGATTTCTTAACCTCCAAAGCACCAAGCAGGTATGGAAGAAAATCAAAAGGTTAGTGGGTTCTTTACTTGGGAATTTCCTTTTTTCCAGTTGGGACAGAAGCCAATATAAGCCCAGAAGGTGAGGCTTTGTTGAAACAGTCACTTACACATACCTGGCTTACGGTCTTATTATGAAGGATATGATTCTTTGGAATATTTAAAAATGGTGACTTTCCCATCTCCTATGACAGAGACACCAGGAATTTGTGTTCTTCTAAATTGACTAAGAATCTGGACAAGTTCTTAGGAGTAAATCATAAAAGCTCTGGATCCCTGTACCTACTGCTGTGTTCCCAAAGTTACTGACCTTCGCAGTTGCTCTACAATTGAGCCTCCAGTTGTTTGTGTACTCTAGTTTTCTATTCTTCTCATATGCTCATTCTAAGGGTGTGTGGTGCAGGAGAATTGTCTGTAATCTCTCAATTATGTTTTTAAATAAACGCTGATTGGACAGGCAGGAAGTATAGGTGGGAAAACCAGACAGGAAGTAGAGGTGATGCAATGAGAACAGGAGAATTCTGGAAAGGAGGAAGCTGATTCCTACCAGTCCTGCCCAGACCATGGAAGAAGCAAGATGCAATCTGCCTGGCTGAGAAAGGTAACGAGCCATGTGGCTAGCATAGATAAGAACTATGGGTTAATATAAGCTAAAAGAGTTAACAAGAAGCCTGAGCTAATTGGGCCAATCAGTTTTATAACTTATGGAGATCTCTATGTGACTGTCTATGGGAACTGGGCAGGACAAAAACCTCCAACAAGCCAGCCCCTCATGTTACAGGCATGTTAAGTTGTGGGTCCCTCATCCAGGAAATTGTGATGTTCTGGTCTCATGTATAAGACTCTTCCTTTTAAGGGTGGCAATTAGTCTCATGTTTCTAATGATACAAGAAAAAATGACTTTGATCTCTGTTATCTTGTTAGGAAGGATGCTGTCCTACAAACATCTTATATACAATACCAAGCATTTCCATAGCTTTATCTCACATGTACATATATTCTTTTCAATATCTGTTCTATATGTTTGTCTCTTGTAGTTCATATACTGAACTTTATACTCTCTCTAAATTATGAATATAAAATCCTTTTAAGTTATTTTTTCTCTCACTTAAAGTCTTGTCTTTCTATGCT
>NC_022018.1:26111358-26115067 GCF_000317375.1 Microtus ochrogaster
GCTCTATTTCCAGGGCAATACCTGCAACCTCAAGGTTTCTAAAATGATGTAGTAATAGGGGCGGCGGGACTGCGTCCCCAGCACCCCGGCCGCCTGCACGGCTAGCTTATGCCCCGAAATAATTACACAGACACTGTATTCTTTTAAATACTGCTTGGCCCATTTCTATCTAGCCTCTTCTAGGCTAATTCTCACATATTCATTTAGCCCATTTCTAATCATCTGTGTAGCGCCCCTAGGTGCGCTTACTGGGAAGATTCTAGCCTACGTCCATCCTGGGTCGGAGCTTCATCGCTTGCGCCAGAGAGTAGAGCTCTCCTGTCCGCTCTGGAGATGGGAGCATGTCGTCTCTCTAAGGCATCTGCCCCCGAGAGGAGAGCTGTCGAGTCTGGGCTCACTTCCTCTTCCTCCCAGCATTCTGTTCTGTTTACTCCTCCCACCTATGTTTTAACCTATGAGGGCCAGCCAAGCAGTTTCTTTATTTGTTTTAACCAATGACCTTCCTCCATCAAAATGAAATCTTCTGAAATACAGAGAATTTTATCTTCTTTGAAACTACAGTCAGTTAGGCCATTGGTATCAAGATAGATGGGTTAATATAGAAATAGGTCCACATGGTTGGACTACATTTTTTATTCAAATATTAGGGTAGTTCATCAGAGTTTTTAATATATTTAGCATTAAAACAAGATATATTGAAAACATATCAATAGTGAATATGTATCTATTTCTTTACATGCTATTCATTTTATTACTTTTTGTTTAAAAACAAAATTTTAATTTTGTTAAATTTGAATATATACAATGGAATATGTATAGAAAATATGTCATCAAATTGATGGAAATTAGCATATTAGTATTTTAAAGTTATTTATTTGTGAATGTGATGAAAGCCATTATTAGGGAGCTGAAATATCATATAATCTACTTGCAATGGCCTGTTACTTTATTTTATGTTAACTCTCTAACCCTGCTTATCTTTGTGTTCTGTGACTAAAGTTACCCACTTCTTCCTTGTATTCTGATTCCAGTTCTTGGGGAGACAGTAAAAGAATTCTCATATTATCTCCTTATATCTAGTTTGAAGTTTTTGCTTCATTTTTATTTCTATTTCTTTTAATTCCAAATATAAGTAAAAGTATGTAATATTCCTTTCTGAATCTGACTTTCTTATTATTATAAAGTCTTCCAAGTTCTATATGTTCTGTCTACCATCTGTCAATCATCAAACTATCATTTGTCTGTCTAATATGTCATCTCTCTACCTACCTATCTAAAGTATTATCTATATATCCTTCCATCCATGTCTCTGCATAGATATTGCCTTTTCTTCATCCACCTGTCTATATGTCAGCCTCTACTTTTGTGAACAATGCTAATATGAGCAGAAGGAAATCTTTATAGGCTGTGCTTCATTTTCTTTGGACACTTGCTCAGAAGAGGGTTCCCTGCATTATAAGTAGCTCTACTTTTTAGGGCATTTTTCATAAAGACATTTTCTTACAATGTATTCTGATTTACTCTCCCCTTACTCCCTCCAGTTCTTTCACACCTCCCCTCCCATCCTGGCCCATACTCTTTTTGTGTCTAATTAGAAAACAAACAGGCATCCAAGAAATAATAATAAAATGAATAAGATGATATAAACCCAAACAAATCAGAATAGGACAAAACCCCCAAGCAAGGAAAAGCACAAGAAACACAGGTAGACACAGAGATACACATGTTCATATACACACAAGGAGATCATAAGAACATAAAACTGGAAGATATAAAATATACATAAACATAGTAAGTTTTTAAAAGTAGTTTTTTTAAAAAAAATAGACCAAAACTTAATACTGTAAGACAAAGGACCTCCAAATATGCTATTGAGTTAATTTTGTGTTGGGTCTCTATTTCTGGGCATTGTTCTTCCAAATTCTCCATGTGGTTTTCAGTTAGTGTTACCCAACTGTACTCCCTCATCCACAATGTGTGACTCTCCACCCCCTCCCATGATACACAACTGTAACTCCCTTGTCCACAATGTGTGACTCTCCACACCCTCCCAGCATTTGTTACCTTTTCACTTGTGTTGTGCTATTTTATATTAATTTTCAATAGCTATTAATTATATATAGTGAATTTCTTTTCAATTTTATAAACTTTATATTATAAAAATATAAATAAAGACAAATAAATAAAGACATCATACACCAAAATTCAACAGACCCCAAACTCTCCACAAATCAATGAACTCCTACACAGTTAGAATAGCCATTCAGAATAGAAGCTATAACCTCTATTACATTAAATTAGTTACTTTCATTACTGAATGTATTTTATGCACTTTTCCACCACCTAAAAAATCATGACAGAATTAGGATTAAAAAAAAATTAACTTTGTACCCTCTCTCATGCCTTGTGTTTATTACCTGCGTTCAGTCCTTCCTCATCTCTTCATACTTACCCCTTCTTGTTCTCTTTTCTTCATGACATATTTGACCCATATGAACATTTATTAACAATAAACATATATTATTAGCTAGATTATGTAGTAGGAGCTGTGGGCTGCGTTCCTGCCACCCAGCTCCTGGCTGTCTGGCTAGCTTATGCCCCAAAATAACAACACACAAACTGTATTCATATAAACACTGCCTGGCCCATTTCTATTAATGTGTGTAGCACCACGAGGTGGTGACTTTCTTGCCTAACCCATACTTAGTAATCTGTGTAGCACCAGTCTTACCGGGAAAGATTCAGCAGGTCTGACCTGGCGGCTTGCTTCATCGCGTCTACCCTGGAAAGCAGAGGCATGTTGTCTGCGTCACTTCCTCTTTCTCCCAGCATTCTATTCTGTTTACTCCACCCACCTATGTTCTAACCTATCAGGCCAAGCAGTTTCTTTATTAATTAGCCAGTGACCTTCCTCCATCAAGATTATGCATATAAGAGAACGTGTTGTTTGTCTTTATGAGATTGTGTGGTGTTGCTCTTATTGTATATTCTAAGTTTCTGCATTTTTCCAGAAAAATTTTAAACGTTATTTTCTTTAGAACTGAGTAGTGTTCCTGACCAAGTTATACTATAAATTAAAGGTGATAATAGCTATGTGGCATAAAAATAGATGGGTAGACCAATGAAATCTAATAGAGAGGTGAGAAATAAAATGGCAAAGCTATGTCCACTTAATGTTTCACAAAGGAGACAAAAAACATGCTTTAAAAAAAGGTAGCCTGTTCAGCAAATGGCACCAGAATCACAGGATTATTACTTGTTGAAGAATGAAATTAGATTCTTATCTTTCATCTTGCTCAAAATCAATTCAAAATGGATCAGAGTCCTTAATTTAAAACCCGAAGCTTTTAGAAGAACACAGGGGATAACCTTCAAGATATTGGGGTAGGGGAGGACTTCTAAAATAGAACACTAACAGCATAAGAACTAACCCAATATCAGCGCTTAGTCCACATGAAAATGCAAAATTTCTGTACTGAAAAGGAAACAACCAACAGCCTTAAGAGACGGCCTAAAAAAGGGAAGAAGATTTTTAGCAGCTACACTGCTAATAAGAGGCTAATATTTAGAATATATTATTCTAATATAACAATTATAAAATATGGGGCTCAGCGGTTAAGAGCATTGCATGCTCTTCCAAAGGACCCGAGTTCAATTCCCAGCAAACACATGGTGGCTCACAACCATCTGTAATGAGGTCTGGTGTCCT
>NC_022018.1:26116236-26118303 GCF_000317375.1 Microtus ochrogaster
AGAGACAGAGACCCTAATTAGAGCAACGGACTGAGCTCCCAAGGTCCAGTTGAAGAGCAGAAGGAGGGAGAAGATGACCAAAACAGTCAGGACCATGAGGGGTTGGTCCACCCACTGAGACAGTGTGCCTGTTCTAATGGGAGCTCACCAAATCGAGCTGGACCTGGACTGAATGAGCATGCAATCAAACCGGACTCTCTGAATGTGGCTGCCATTGGGGGCAGACTGAGAAGCCATCGATAATGGCACTGTGACCTGTTTCTACTCTATGTTCTGGCTTTTTGGGACCTTAGTCTATTTGGATGCACACCTTCCTAGGCCTGGATGGAGGTGGGGGAAGGTCTTGGACTTCCCACAGGGCAGGGTACCCTGCCCTCTCTTAAGGAGGGAGAAAGGGAAGTGGGGGTGCGGGAGGGAAATGGAAGGAGGGGAGGAAGTGTAAATTTTTGAATGGAAAAATAAAAATAAATAAGAGTGATACAAACCCAATACAAAGCTATATACAATAAGAACAGACATCAAGTGTAAAATTACAACCAACATAAACAATATTAAGCAAGTAACACATGATAAATGTCTTAATAGATGTTCTATTCCAAAGAGTCTAAGTCTTGCATTGGAAATGGGCTTTGCTGAACCATAAGAGGATGGTAATTACGACTCTCTCATCTTCAACCCCATTGAAGGCCTGAGAAGGGAGATAATAAGTAGGCAGAAAGTGCAATCAAGCAGCTTCCAAAGCTAGCAGTATTGGCTTCCTGAGCAATCATCCAAAATCTCATTTGCAATGTTGAAGCAACCAACTTTGGCGAAGGACTAGCATAACTGACAGACCATTTTTAGAAGCAGAAAATTTTTCAGAACCGTCTTACCCTGTCTTGGCAAGGTTTGGCAGTCCTTTTCCTTGTGTCCTGCTAATCCAGTCCGGATACCATGTACTCTGTCAGTGGTTTGGTAAAGTGGTTCTGGTAGTTTTTCTCTGATATTTGTGAACTCACTAACTCCGTGTGATTGCACAAGTTTACAGTACAAGACATGATTAATATCTTGTTAAATGGGCCTCATATCTTGGTGATAACTGTGAGCTCTTTACTTATAAGTTAGCATGCAAAGTAGTGTATTTCACTATAACATTATCACATACATATGTGTGTTGTCTATTTCAGATTAATATATTACATGAGCTAAAATTCAGTGTAAATGCATTGTCATTACCTAAGAAGTTAAATTATTATGTTTATATTAGAGCATTCATAATTTTAGAATATTCAGACAAAGGACTGATCTCCAAAATATATAAAGAACTGAAGAAATTAGCCATCAAAATTCCAAATAACCCAATTGAAAAATGGGGTACAGAACCAAACTGAATTCTCAACAACTGAATCTCAAATGTCTGAAAAACACTTAAGGAAATGTTCAACATCCTTAGCCATAGGGAAATGCAAATCAAAACAATTCTGAGATACAATTTTATACCAATTAGGATGGCTAAATTCAAAAACACCAACGATAGCTTATTCTAGGGAGGATGAGAAATAAGGGGACTGCTCATCCATTGCTGGTGGGAATGCAAATTTGTACAACCACTTTGGAAATCAGTGTGGCGGTTTCTCAGAAAATTGGTAATCAGCCTAACTCAGGATCCAGCAATGCCACTTTTGGGCATATACACAAAGAAGCTCAATTATATTACAAAGACACTTGTTCATCTATGCTCATAGCAGCATTATTTGTAATAGCTAGAATCTGGAAACAACCTAGAAGCCCTTTAACTGAAGAATGGATAAAGAAAATATGGCACATTTACACATTAGAGTACTACTCAGCAGCAAAAAAAAAAGAAAGAAAGAAAGAAAAGAAAAGAAAAAAGAAAAAAAAATGACGTCTTGAGATTTACATGCAAATGGAAGGAACTAGAAAACACCATCCCAAGTGAAGTAAACCAGACTCAAAAAGATGAATATGGTATGTACTCACTCAAAAGTGGATATTAGCTATAAACAAAGGATATTGAACCTATAGTTCATGATCCTAGAAAAGCTAAGAACACTAAGAAAAACATAT
>NC_022018.1:26118983-26140733 GCF_000317375.1 Microtus ochrogaster
ATACCTTGTTCACCTTAGATGTAGTAGGGAGGGCCTTGGACTTCCCCCAAAGCAATGTGCCTTATCCTTTCTGTGAGGTTAATGGGGCATGGGGTTGGGTGTTAAGTGGAGGATGGGAGGGAGTAGGAATTTAGATTGGTATGTATAATGAAGAAAAGATAACTTGCTTTCTTTTAAAATAAAATAAAATAAAAATTCAAACATTTAGTGTAAATTTATTGTCATTACCTAAGAAATTAAACTATTATGTTTATAATAGAATATTCCTAATTATGACTGTCTTTAATTGATTTTTATTGAGCTCTACATTTTTCTCTGTTTCCCTCCCTGCCTCTCCTCTTCCCCCCTGCACCCCTTTCTTCAGGGTCCCCATGTTCCCAATTTACTCAGAAGATCTTATCTTTTTATACTTTCAAATTCCCATGTAGATTAGATCTATGTAAGTCTCTCTTAGTGTCTGCATTGTTGTCTAAATTCTCTGGGATTGTGGTTTGTAGGCTGGTTTTCTTTGCTTTATGCGATAATTGTCTTTCTGTGCCTGGGTTACCTCACTCAAAATAATGTTTTCCAGCTCCATCCATTTTCCTGCAAAATTCAAGGTGTCAGCATTTTTTCTGCTGTGTAGTACTTCAAAACAAAAACTGTAATTATGATTTATAATTAAACAATGAATTATAAACAATGATACAAAAACAGGTTGTGAGTTATTTAGTTTAGTTTATTTGATTTTTTGAGATGTAAAACCCAAATCCCAGGGGGTAAATTGTCCTAATCAAGCATGAGTAGTCAGCCAAAAAAGCACACAACATTGTCATTGTTGCATTGTTAATCTCAAGAAAACACTAATAAAAAAAAAAAGAAAACACTAATAAATCTTCAACTTTCTGCTCACATTTTGTATCATAAGAAATAACTTACTTTTGGGTTCTTATTTTCTTTCCCTCTAAATAAATTTTTATGCTACTCTAGCTGCACACTCTCCTGCAAGTGTAAGATACATTAAATGAGATTGTAACTTCCAGGGATATTGTAAAGATTAAGATAATCAACCCACTATCTCAAATACTTCCAGAAAATATATGGATGGACTCTTTGTAGAGAAAAAGTTAAACAGAGGAAGAGGAGAGTCTTGTCTAAATGTTAAATGTGTAAACTACTTGGCTATTGGTCACATGTACACCACAGCATCGTTTAAATTTTTTCCATGTTGGCAATAACAGTTAGACAGTATGATGGTAGTTTTTTAATCCCTTTATCAAATAAAAATTCACAAAAGTTGTTTGTTCTAGAAATGAAATTAGATCCAAAGCTACAGAGAAACCCTGTCTCAAAAAAACAAAAACAAAATGGAACAAAATTAGAATTTCTATTTTCTGAGTTCAAGTTCATTTTCACCCTGAATACCATCCTTATGATATTTTTGCTTTCATGTTAAATTTTATTACCAAAGAGGCAAGGAGGGGAGCAGAGAAAAATATAGAGCTCAATACAAATCAATAAAAAAATAAAACCTCAAAAAATTTCATGGTAATGCTAAAGCACTATCGAAATGAGGTCAGTAACACAGTGTATTGTAAGCAAAAAGTAGAGTGTTGTAAGTGGTGAGTTGAAAAATAAGAGATGCAGGCTCAGTATCACTGTGATCTCTCTACTCTATGGTTCCTCGTAAATGAATTGTGTGTGGTCCTTCACACCACACACTCTTGGTATCTTTTGCCTTTTCAGGAATGCGCATGTTTTGAGAGATTGGCTTCTTTAAAGAACATGCCCTTAAGCTTCTCTCAGCCTCATTTCCTGAGAAATTCTTGTACTTAATAATCACGGAAATAGAATGAAGGTATACTCAAGACTGATGCATAAACTCAGTGTTCAGAGAACCATGAACTGAGGACAGAATGTTATCTTTGTTGTTTGTACTCCAAGACAAAAAAAATCAAGAAATTACAAGTCATGCGATAAAACTATTTCTCAGAAATAACTTACTCTTACATCAACAAAAACATTGCCCAAAATTTTCTCTTTTGAAAAGTTTTAAGAATACCTTGAGGGATAAAATAACTTTAAATAACCAGAAAAATATGGAAAAAAACCCTTCAAGAGGTAATCACATGCACAATTTATTCATCGCTAAGGAATTAGCATGTTTTATCTGGTTTAATTCTTAGAGCAGTATGGAGAGTTAACGTCATCGCCATTTCATTTTAGAAGGGCAAGACTTACAGTTCAGAGAGTTTAAGCTTTCTGTAAAGTTTGGTATTTTAGCTAAAAAAGTCAGCAAATGGAAGAGCACAAACTCATACTGAGATCCAATTACATCCCCAATCCATATTCCACTTGTATGTCATTTCCACCTTCTGATCAGATATTTACAAATTTATATTCAAGAAAAGTAGTCACATCGAAGTGCTAAATTAAAAATCTGCTTTAAGAGGTTCAGGTTCTTTTTACATTTTTTTTTTTTTACATTTGTTGTATGTATAGATGTCTGTTAGTTAAGAATGTGTGCCTTGCTTACTGTGGCACAACGGAATGCTGATGAATAAAGATCTACTATAGGTCCAGGGTTGGGAGAGTGGCATGGGTATTTGATCTCTGATATCCAGCTCTCTCTTTTCCCAACTGCCAATTGTTGACTGTTAGCTCAACAGATTTTATAAGAACAATTACGTTATGAAGGGTTCAAAACAAATTTTTAATTCTGAATCATCCAGGCCAATAAAATTTAAGCAATTACATTTTAATATGATAAAAAAATCATACTGCAGGAAAATCAATTTCATAATCAATTTTAAAATGAAATGTCTTTATTTCAAAATTAGTGTGTTTAAATATAATACTCAAACCAATTTTGACATAATTAAATTTGCAAAATGTATTTTTAAACACAAAAATGTTTTAAAGCTTAAAAGCTCTAATTATTCATTTTTCTGTATTTAAACACTGAAAAGTAATTTATTACATTTTTATGTATATTGGCATTTTGCTGTATGAATGTTTGTGTGACACATGTTTACCAAATTCCTGTGAGGACAGAAGACAATATTGGATCCCCTGAGATTACAATTAGGAGCTGCCATATGGGTGCTGCCATGTGGGTGCTGAGAAGCAAACTTCTTATATTTAGTTCAAACCCATAGCACATTATAATAAAATAGGTCAGATGTATAATATGTTCATGGACAACTCAAGGAGCTTTAAATGTCAAGTGCCTGGAAATTGATGGAGACTCAAGAAGGACTTGAACTGCAAGATAAGCAACTCCTTTCTTATTCTACAGCGTTTAAAGTGTGGAAGAGCCGGGATTCTGGTGTCACACACCCAGATAAAACATCTTCTGGCAATTATAGATGCCTACCCAAGCAATACTGAATCAATGAAATAAAAATGGAAACTGCTTTGGGGTATGAAACTAACTTTTTGTTTTGTTTTGTTTTTTATTGAAAAAAAAAATTCTGCCTCCTCCCAGCCTCCCATTTCCCTCCCCTCCCCCTTCTCTCATTCCTCTCCCTCTCCCCCCTCTCCTCTCCCCCTCCCTTTCCAGTCCAAAGAGCAGTCAGGGTTCCCTGCCCTGTGGAAAGTCCAAGGTCCTCCCCCCTCCATCCAGGTCTAGGAAGGTGAACATCCAAACTTGTTAGGCTCCCACAAAGCCAGAACATGAAGTAGGATCAAAACCCAGTGCCATTGTCCTTGGCTTCTCATCAGCCCTCATTGTCCGCCATGTTCAGAGAGTCCGGTTTTATCCCATGCTTTTTCAGTCCTAGTCCAGCTGGCCTTGGTGAGCTCCCGATAGATCAGCCCCACTGTCTCCGTGGGTGGGTACACCCCTCGTGGTCCTGACTTCCTTGCTCATGTTCTCCCTCCTTCTGCTCCTCATTTGGATCTTGGGAGCTCATTCCGGTGCTCCAATGTGGGGCTCTGTCTCTATCTCCATCCATCGCCAGATGAAGGTTCTATGGTGATATGCAAGATATTCATCAGTATGGCCATAGGATAGGGCCATTTTAGGTTCCGTATCCTCAGCTGCCCAAGGAACTAACTGGAATTGTTTAATCTATAGTGAATTTTAGGCATTTTATTAGATCATCACATTAAAAATCTATTTGCAAATGATAGGATTATCTAGAGTGGAATTATGACAATTTTTCAATAATTCCACAAGAAAAAAACAGAAAATAGAATTATTCTAGTATATTATTTTATTTTAGCTTTAGTCTTTTCAGAGTTTTGCACATGGGTATATTATAGTGACATCTTTTCATCCCCCTTTCCCAATTCTTCTGCTCATAGACCCTCAAGGCTACTCAAATTCATGACCTCATCTACTTTAATTATAATTATTGTATGTATATACACACACAAATATAACATATAAAATATATTAGACATACATATAACTACACTGACTCTAATTAATGTTGCCTAGTTGTATTGGAAGAAATACATGCGTTTAGGACTGACCACTTAGGATTCAAAACCTATCACAGTGCTCATTCCTGGAGAAAACTGATTTTCCCTCCTTCAGCAGCCATTGGTTGTCTGTAGCACTTTATCCAAAAGAGATGCTGAGTCGAATTTCGTCCCTTCAAGTTTAGCATATCTACTGGTACTCTCTTGTCCTGCTCTTGTGCAAGCAGCCCTAGTGTTGAGAGGTCATGGACGCAGCATCCCTGCCATGTCTCGATTTTCGCTCATACTAGCTATCCCACTTCTCTTAGTTGGGATTTTATTGCTGTGAAGAGACACTGTGACCATGGCAACTCTTATAAAGGAAAGCATTTATCTGTGGCTGGCTTATAGTGTAGAGGACATCATCTGAAGTATGTGCTAGAGGAGCCAAGAGTCCTACAACTGGAGCAACAGGAAGCAAACTGGGCCTGGTTTGAGCTATGAAACCTCAAAGCCCACCCCCTGGTGACACACTTCCTCTAACAAGGCAGTAAGTACTCCAACAATGCCACCTCTCCTGAAAGTGCCACTCACTGAAAGCCTATGGAGGCCATTTTCATTCAGACCAGCATACCACTTTTTCTCTCATTTTCCAGTCTTTCTGCCTGTCTGTCCAGGATATTTCCTGATACTTAGGGATGGGATTTGTGTTGTGGATATTACGTTTGATGCTGGGAACCCCACAACCACTTACTCTCTGCAATTGACCAGCTATGAATCTCTATAGTAGCTTCTTGTCTGTTGCAAAGACAAATCTTGTTAGTGAGTAGGAAGAGCTACACCATCTGTGGGAATGAAGATGAGTATATAAAATGCAGTTGGAGAACATGGTAGCTTAGGGGAAATGCGTGAGCAGGTTCCTCTCTAGGGACTTAAATGCTGTGAAGAAGGAAAGAGGGGAAATCTCGGAATATCTAACTAGGGAAAGGAGAAGAATTTCAATAGAGAAAAAGAGAAAAGAGAAATAAATTACACTAATGATGTTTGAAAAGACCATAGAGAAAGATTTTTCATGAACTCAAAGTTATGTCCTTACTCCACTCTCCTTCCAGGTAGTGTGCTTTGTCATGGTAACAGCAGATTTTTAAACGTTCCTGGACACAGCATCACCCAGAAGTTTATTATAGACAGAATCTTTAGCCTACTACAGTCTACATGACCAGAACCCACATGCAAATACAGGGGATACAATGAGTGGAGGGAGGGAAAACTACAGTTGACACTTATTGTATGAGGAAAAAATAATAAAAGTTAGGTTAGTAGAAATTCCTGGGGTATTTTTGCACATTTTTCCTCTCTGTCATCAATCTTGCTGCTTAACTAAACCATGAATCTTGATATTATTTATGATAAACTCTACCTTCCAGAGAGTTGACACCTCTTATGTATACACACAGGGTCCTATGATCCTCTTTTTTGGTACTTACTACAGAGGTGCTTAAGTTCTTACCTGTAAAATTATTTTACAACTCTATATGGCAAGCTTACTTAGAGAAAAATGCATATCCCTTAGTTTGTTGATTTTGAATTGGTTTGTTGCTGTAACAGTAGAACCTTCCACAGTGCCTGAAATTTGGTGCTCATTCCTTTAGACTAAATGTCTGAATAAGTAGAGCAACATAATTAAAACTGCAAATTCACATGATTTTCTTGATAGGGCAGAGATGGAGATAGCATAACCCTATGACTTAACAACAGGCTCTCTTTTCAAAGACTGATATTCCAACTCCATACATGCCTTTTATCATTCTGATGGCATGAGCATGGTATGGACAATCTGCTGCAGATAATATTTTATAAAATAAACAGAAATGATAGTTATCTCAAGTATCAGTGTGAGAATTCATTAGGTAATGAGGAGTACTTGATTCTACTCCATATACTGGCTTTTTGGGAGCCTAATCTGTTTGGATGTACACCTCCCTAGACCTGGATGGAGGGGGGAGGGTCTTGGACTTCCCACAGGGCAGGGCACCCTGACTTCTCTTAGGACTGGAGAAGGGAAGGGAGGAGGGGAGAGAAATGCGAGGAGGGGAGGAGGTGGAAATTTTTGATAAATAAATAAATTAAAAAAAAATTCTGAGCAGGTAAAGTATAGGGGGAAAGTTATGTAAATGGTTATTAACCAAAAAGGAAATGACTCAATCTAATCCACGACAGAAGAAATAGAAATTAAAGCAAAGGATAACAGTTCCCTTATCAAATTGGTAAAGATAGATGGTTGATGCTGTGCACTGCAGATGAGGCTGGGGCTGAAACATTTGCATCTCTGTACCATTGGTGGCAACATAATTTTGTGCAAACCTTGAAAGACATTTTCAATATCCTTTAATATTTAAGATTTGCGACCAGTGATTCAGCAACATCAGCTCCTAACATTTACACTCGTAATGAATCACCACAGCTGCAGAATGACACTTATGTTCATTTCTGGTTCATAACATTTCACAAAATGGAGTAAGAAAATAAAAATGACCCACATTTCTCCAGTTTCTAATATTTAAGTAAAGTCACAGAGAAGCACTGTTTTAAAAAACTAGCTTTATCACTAAGACACCTGATTATTTCTCATCAGACATGAGATAAATAAATGTCATTATCATTACAGAAATTGTGTCAAAGAGGAAAAATGGACAAGTTTTCCAAATCCATTTAGAGCAGATGGTTTAGATGGTGGTTGTAGGGCACACACACTAAAACTGGAGAATACAAGTTCAAAACCAGCCCGGACTTCACAAGGAATATCTGTCTCAAAAAAAAAAAAAATCCCCTCATTTTCTAACCAAATGAATGAATATACCACCAACCAAAGAAATAAACCCATACAGTTGAGAATTTTTGTTGTTTAGTTTTACAGCTATTGTTGCCTATTTTCAATGCAAATTCACAGACTTTAATAATCCTAGAAGGAGATATACAAAGCAAGAAAACCTTTCTCACCCAAGTAAAAGTTTAAGGAAAACACAGATGAATCACACATTTCTGTATAATCTGTGCTTTTGTCAAGAGGTTGCCATGACTCATTTTTTACTTTCCATAGTTTTATAACTCATGTTTTTTACCAAAGAAAATTCACCCGTGGTACTTTTATGCTGACTTGAGTCAACAACACACACTTCAGTTTATGGATGACTGGTTTTGAAGACAGAAGGTCCAGTTTAGTTTTATGTCTTGCTATCACTCCACAGAACACAATCCTGTACAGAAGAGAGATTGTTAAATCCAGAACCCATCTTTATTTACATAAACAGACTGCTGGAAATGGCAACCTGTAACTCATAGCCCAGGAAGCTAGGTGGAAGCAATAGCACTAGAATTCGAATCCCGTTGACCAGAATATAACTTAAATCCTAACTTAAATCAACTCTATATGAATTGATTATTTAGCTGATACCACACTTCCAAGATCAAGTCTTCAGAAAAACATTTTATAAAAATAAATGTTTTGTTCTTCAGGAAACTTAAACACGGTACAGAGAAAAAGTAGCATCTGTGGAAAATTGTACAGGCCCATTACCCAGTGGTTTTATCTTTCCAAGTAATATTAATGGAAGCAGACAAAAAGGTTATTTTCCTAAATATCTGTAATAAGAATCAACACTTGAACACAAGAATGGTGCCTATTGAGACCAATTCTTTTAAAACTGATGTTCTCATAAAAAATTCCTTAAATAAGTCAATTTCTGCATGGTCCCTGAAGAGTGATTAAGCTGTTTGTTTCAACTGTTTCTAAAATGTTAGCAGTTTTTTTTTTTTGTTTTTTTTTTTGGGGTTTTTTTGATATAAGCATTAAGGTACGGCCTCTTTGATCTTCAGTATGGTAGTGGGAACAAGGGAAAAATGCCTTCCTCTTACCTGTACTGTCTCCAACTGGCAAGGGAGCTGACTTGCTTACCAGCCGCCAAGCCCAGGAACCTTGTCCTGGCAGCACAGCAGAGCTGGCCCTGTTGA
This sequence comes from Microtus ochrogaster, assembly GCF_000317375.1. Taxonomy (NCBI): domain Eukaryota; kingdom Metazoa; phylum Chordata; class Mammalia; order Rodentia; family Cricetidae; genus Microtus; species Microtus ochrogaster. Next base: position 26,127,381 of record NC_022018.1, read on the forward strand.
CAGGGCACAGGTGAGCCAGCCCTGGGAATATGAATATGCGAGGCCTGGTGCAGCCCCTCAGTGGCCATATGACAACAAGGCTGGGGGAGATACGCTCCTCCCCTACAGTCAACACCTGAGACTGACAGGAGAGCTGGCACTGAGGTCGTAGGAGAAGAAGAGCTGCCCCGTCCCACACCAGCTGTAACACTCGGGAGAGCAGTTCCAGCACCTAGCACGGGCAGCAAATAGAACAATCCCTGCTGGTGGAGGTGTGAGTGAGCCAGCCCCTCAGCTGTGAGCATTGGGAAAGCTGTCCCCATTACTCATCTGCCATGTGGCAGCATGGGTCGGTGAGAGATTCTCTCCCTCACCTCCCACCCTCCAACCCTACCCCTGCCCATCAACGCCTGAGGCAGGTGGAAGATATGGCCCTGAGGTCATAAGAGATGGAGAGCTGTCCTTGCCCCTCCTCAACTACAGTGCCCGGGAGAGTGTACCCCACACCAAATCTGAGCATCCCAGGCAGCTGGCCCTGAAGGATAGGTGTGGGAGAACTAACTGATCCTGACAGCGTGAATGCAGGAGAACTTGCTCATGGCTGCAAAGGGCAAGGCAGGAGATTTCATCCTGGAAGGGAGGACAAGGAAGAGCCGGTGGGCTGACCAACACAGCAACTACCCAGGCCCAGAACCAGGGTTGTAAATTGGCCCACCCCAACATCCACCTCATCTGTCATCTGCTAGAGTACATGAATGAACCAGTCCTGCAGACCCAAACCTTAGGTTCTGCACAACACAGGGCAACAACAGGAAAACCATCTGGAACCCTACTGAGGGCCCAGCATCGATAATGTAGCAGAAGCCAGAGACCTCAAACCAGATCAATGACATTGCAATGAACACTTGCAAGTAAAAATATATGGATGGAAGTATTTACCATGTGACTCCCTGTGTCATACTACAGCTTCCACCATGAGATTGATTTTTTTCTTTGCTTTCTTCCTTTTTTTTTTTTCTCTCTCTTAAATTTTATTTTATTTTGGTGGGGGTAAGAGAAGAGGTTCCAAGGACAGAGGGCTGATATGAAGGGATTGGAAAATGAATGGGATGGACATGCATGATGTGAAAGACAGAAAGAATAAATAAAAAGGAAAGTTTAAAAAATAAATAAGCTTTGATTTACCCCATCATTTCTTGGAGAACTCCTTTAGATATGGTACTTTCGTTTAGTTCCCATCTCCACTCTCTCTCTGGAAACAATTACAATAGGAGGTAGTAAGTTGATGCTATAGCTTTTTAGATGCAATCGAGATGGTTCCCCAACATTGTCTTCAGGCTTTAAGTGGTGACTCAGAGATGAAAAGCTGAGGCCCAAAACAAAAACCACAGCTACAAAAGTTTGGTTTCTCCCATGTTGTCTTCACTTCTGCATGAAGAAACTGAGTACCATGTCCCATCACTTAGTCATAATCTATTTTTAAAGTCATTGCATAGTTATCTTAGAGCTGTTTAATCTGGAGGGTCTGAACAAAGAACACCTATTATAACATAGACAATACAGTGTAACATCACTGATGAGAAAACTTCAAGTGTTTTATATGAGACAAGAGACAGTGTTGGGCTTTTTCCTTTCCTTTTATGTCTTCTTGCTGTTTACTCTTATAAGTGACTATAGTGGAGGGAAAGGAAATTGGGTGTGGTTATTATGCAGTTCCTGTCTTTAATGAACTCCTAAATTGGGTACTAATGGTCTTTCTCAGATATTACACAGCTCTGGAGTCCTTAGACAGAGAAAATAAATAATTTTAGCATAAAAACAGAAGTCAGTTGTGGTGCTATCATTTGAATCTACTGTTTTTTAATTTCATACCTTGAATCTATTTCAAGAGATTTATTTAAGCCCACGTTGCTTTTCTGGAACTTGGGCACTGTAAACTCCACTTTGGGAACATGGGCACCTAATTTTTAATGCTACTTAGGATTCTACTTGGTCACAGATTATTAGCAGTATTTTTATTTACTATAATCATGAGTAAATGAATCAATGATTTGAATTCTGCTCACATTTCTTGGCTAGTCACATTGAGTCCCAACTGTCTGAACTTACGAATTACCACAAATAAAAATTTCACCTAGTAAAGATGTATGTATTTATTTGTCAGTTCTTCCTCCGTTGTTTTAAATTCCTGCTGCTTGTGACATTAACAGATTCCATAATGAGGCTTCAAAGCCATGTAAACATATACATAATACCAAGAATACAGCTATCATCAGGTAGATATTACTAAGCTTGTTATATGTATTGATATAAAATGGCCATCTAAAGAAAGTCAACCAGAAATAGAGAAACAAGAGGTCACATAAGCTCTCAATGACTGTAAATTAAATATGAAGTTCCTTAAATTGAAAGGACAAATTTCTTTTAAATAACACAATGAAGGACTATTTGAATCAATTAAGAAAAAAGAGGTATCTCTTCCATTTTACAGTTCTTTACTACTGTTGCTACTGCTATTATTATTGTTATTGTTATTGCTATTACTACTATTGTAGTTATTAATACACTTTACCTCTTCAATTCTGATGTTTCTCAAGTTTCTGTCCTGGCAGTGAACTTTGCTCAGCTTCCCTTGGCCAGGTCTTAGATTTAAACAGCACCATGGAGCAGTCCACATTGTTTCTTGAGGTTCTCTGTTCATACTTACTGAATACACACCAAATTGAAGCACACACTCTTCTTTAAAGTCTACATTTAATTTCAGCTTGAGCATTAATCACCATAGCAACTAATCATGAACCAGCTACCACTCACCCTATTAGGTGAACTTTAGGGTGATATCCTTTCAGTTCTTGTAGTAAATAAAAGAGGACACTTGGACATACTCGCTTTGCAAAAAATAAAAACAGAAACATAAAAATCTGTTCCAAAGTTAGACCAATAATATGTAATGTAATGAGATTTGAACCTAAGGTATTAAACTTGCAAAACTATGCTTTGCCTACTAGACTGTTTTAAATCATCTTCTTTCCCCAGAACTGAAAGAAACCTCAAACACATCTTATTGTTAGCCTTCCTTTTAACTACCACAATTATTTATTTGACTCCTATTTTTTAATATATACTGTCTTAAATAAAAGTAATATATGCAAATAGTGTAATCTAGCAAGTGATGATGACTTCGGGAAGTTTCTCAAGATTTGGGGAAAGTTGGAACATACAATTCTTCTGCAAAAGTTGATCTGTTACTCATGGCTTTAGACTCATTGTGAGTTGGTATGGCCAAGAGAAGACCAAAGCCTGGTAATCAGTGGCACAAAAGACAGATGCTAAATATGCATGAGGAGAGACAGAAAGAACAAGCTCTTAGTACATCTTCATTGGTCTTTTAGACCAGTTGCCATCATGACCTATTTCTACTTTAGTTTCATTCTTACCATGTCCATACTCTGGAAGGACACAGAATTATTAACAGACAGCAAAAGTATGAAAGAGTGAATCAACTGGTGATAGTTGAGTGGGTGGGTGTATGACTAGGTGATTGGATCGATGGATGAATGAGTGAATGGATGGATGGATAGACAGGCAGATGAGTGGATGAGCAAATTGAAGTAAACAGATACAAAGAGACATGTGAACTCTGTTTTAGTAGAATGGCACATATTCAAATTTTAGATGATTCTCAAGCCCTCAACTTCTTAAAGAAGAGACATAGCAAAGAACCAGAAATCTGCTTTTTATTGTTCAGTCTAAAGACTCTTGGTAGGTCTTCTCATGTGACAGGTGACTTGCTAGTACTTCATCACCATATCCCTGCTTATTCGGGACCATATCTTACATGCCAGGAAGTTGCCACACATTACAGACACAAAGGAATAATGAAGTCTATGGCAAGTAAACAGCCATTTAACAAGTCTATCAAAGTAATATATTTAACTCCCAAAGTTAAAAATGAAAACAAACCTTTAGCTTCTAGGAGGGAGGATTTCTGGAGACAGCATTCTGTCTTGTCAAGAATTTCTTATCATCCAGGAAGAATAAACACTCTAATTATTTTTTTTTTGCCTTTTTGTTTGTATCCTAATTAGATCATTCATTATTCCCTGGAATTCAAATCAACATCAGATTTATAGTGGGAGACTCCTGAAATATTGATTTGGTTATAGAAATGTCAAGCTTGGCAGGTAAGCTGTCTTGCTGCTACAGATTCTCTGGTTTAGTGAGTTTCTTCGTGAATGGCTGATAGGGCGGAATGAACAAGCAGTATGCATTTGTACTAGAAACAGAAAGGACCTTAAAAACATGTATACAGCTTCTCTAGAGTACTCCAAATTCCACACTCTGAGAATGAAGGGAGAACTATGAACCATAGTATATACATACCAACCATTAGAAGATCTGCCCTCGTCTGTCATGTCTACACACCCATGTGGTCCAAAGAGTGAGATGACAGGTGACACACAAGCATGGAGGATGTCATAATTAGGACAGAACACAGAGACACAGATTCTAAATGGTTCTTTAATTTCTAGCTCTAATAAACAACATGGCATGCCATCTCTCCATATATGTTAGTTTTGGAGTTAATTTACAAATAAAAACTATTCCCAAAGTGTATACTCACTCATTGTTACCTCTCTGCATTGAAGTTAAAAAAAAAAAAGGATTATTTTCGAAATACTGTTCTCGGCTTACAACATATATTCCTACCTTGGGCAATCATTCTAAAATTCTCATATGTGTGTTTTGTACAGGAAAAATACAAGGAAGCACAAGAAAGACATATATAAGAAATAAATTCCTATATGACATTTAACTTAGAACATTCTGCAATATATGAAAGTGTTCTAAACTGTACATAAGGCTAATCTTGCCATATGAAAACCTCTTTGCAATCTAAAGATAAACACAGCGTGTAATTAGAATTAACAGTGAACTCTCGCATGGTTGGTGAAGAAGAATGAGTTAATGGAAACCAGGTGAAGGATTTCTCTCCTACATTTGCCCCAAAATAATTATACAAGGTTTCAGAGACTTGGTGCCCTCATCCATTCACATACTAAGGGAAATGAAGAGGTTTTCCTTGAAGGAAAAGCACTGATCCCCACCACCAATTCCATAAGCATTGTACATGTGTACCTTATAGGGAGGGGCAAGAGCTAAGTCATATCGAGTAGGCCTTAGTGGAGCTAAGTCCTCTGCTTGTGAGAGTATTGAGAGGCTAACCAGCTTTGGAGAAACACTGCAAATTTGTCTCGGATTCAGGGATGAGAATAATACCAACTGTGGTGGGAGTTGTTGCCACTCGGCACTTATGTGGCAGGGAAGCTTCGTAGAGCAGGGCTTTCTGTTCAGACGGCATATCAACACGACGCTTTCAAGTGTTAGTAGCAGAACGGCTGAGCGTACTAGCTCGCTCTTTCCTTTATACACTTCAATCTGGTGATTCAAAAGCAGAAACTTTAATCTCATCCCGCTGATCAGCTAAGATGTTTAATGTTTAAGTGCTGAGTAAAAAGAATATACTTCCTCAAAGAGAATGTCTTTAGACTTCGCTGGCTGTCTCTAAGATTTAGCACGGGAAATTAGCTGCTGGCCTGCTTTTGCCCACGGTCTTCAAGTTAAGAATGATACCCCTGGGATCCATGTTACAACGCCCACTGCTCTTCAGGAGGACTGTGGACAACCCATGTCCCTGGCAGTGCAGCGTGAGTACCTTACTCAGTATTATCCTCCAGCCAATGTCTTCTCAAACGGGATAGCAATTTCAGAGTTTCCCTTTCATCTCGCTGCCCTAACGGAATAGAATTTCCTTTTCTCTCATGTAGTTTTAATAATGTAAAAACGATGCGCATTATGGAGGATCATAAATCAGCAAAACGTCCAGTGTTAAAACTCTGTGTGGTTTCCTTTGTGAAAGTGACATTTGAAGGTATTTGACACTTACATTTATGGTACAAATGCAGAAATATTAATCATACCAGCAAAACGAGTTTTGGTTTCAAGACCACAATTGTGCTGTGCTGTCCAAGAAACACACACATGCCAATGTAGAATTTCTTTTAATTCCCTCAAAGAATTTACAAATATTAGCAGAGATATAATTTTTGTGGTGAGTTAAATTGCTAATTGTATACTCAAAGAAATATCAGAAAGATGAATAAATTAGAATGAACTATTGATAAAGAGAAAATTAAATTGGTTTCATCAACTGTTATGTCGTGTTTGGTTTATATTTTTAAAACCAGAGAAGCAAAAATGGACAAAGAAAAAAAGATAAAAGTGTTTTTTATCATGGGCTTCCTTTTTTTGCTGTTTTCAAATTAGATATTCCATTTTTTCTTGCCTACGTAGATATTTTCTATGAACAAAGGCACAAAAAAAAACCTAACCATCATGTTTCATGTGTATTACTTACAATGAGCCATGTAACTTGGGACCTTGTGGTCAGAGTACCCTTGAATTGAACTGATAAAATTCCAAATGCTACACAAACTTTTCTCCTTTATACTGCACAAGTAATTGCCCAAGAATCCTTTGGAAAGTGGAAAGCAATTCCATTCAAAGGAGGAAAACAGTAGATGTAATTACTTATTCGTTGTCAGGAGAAGTCATCTCAATCCTCCTGGAGCTGCTCTTCCTAAAAGCAAAAGAAGCTCACGTTTTCAATTGTTCAGAGACATTGGAAATGATGCAGTAACCACTTACCTGACATCGGGTCTTTCACCAAAGATCACGGAAGGGGCAGTCCAAGATAGATGCTCTACGGACTTCTTTTGTAAAAATAGATTAAATATACCTGATTGATGTTTACCAAAAAAAATTTAAATATAATGAAAATATTAAATAATAAGTAAAAATGGAAGGGTATTTTCCCTATGTATTTCTCATAATTCAGATAATATCAATGGCCCATAGTTTTTCAAAGAAAACTTAATTTATTTAATATGCTCATTGCTTACTTGGAAAATTAAATACTCCCTTGAATGCTACCTGGGGCTAAGAGTAAGGTCTACCGATGAATTTTCCATGGACATTCAGTCAATGAAAATATGTATTGTAGTATTTCATCTGGTGGAGTAATTCTCCACCAGATGAAAAGCACAGGTTCCCAGAATATAAAGGCTGCCGGGAGAAGCAAACCAGCCTGCATAGAAACATAATTTACTTTTTATATTTGTATCATGTCCTTTAATGTGTAAAGAATTCTTTTGTGCCATCTTAACAGAATATCCAACTCCCAGTGCAGGCGTGAAACAGTGCATCTCATAGTAGAAATGACAGTGGGCGGCGGGGGGTTGGAGGGGAGAGGATCAGTTACTGGCTAACTAGGTGTAACCCTAGTGTGTCTGATTAATCTGGTTTAACTACCAGAGTCAGGTAAATCACAATACTTACAACACAGTTAGAGGCTTAAAAAGTGGTCCATTTTTCTAAGAAAATATCAGTTGTTCGGTTTCCATCACAGTACTCTGGAAAGGAAAACGGAGGCTTCAAGAGAAGCGAAAGTATTTTTAAAGGATTGGAGACTTTAGAAAATATTTGACAACTGAAGTATGACTATCTACAGTGAGCTCAGACTGCTGATGAATTTAATAAATAAGCATCAGAAGATTTTAATTAAAATGCTTTTACAAGCCGGGCGGTGGTGGCACACGCCTTTAATCCCAGCACTCGGGAGGCAGAGGCAGGTGGATCTCTGTGAGTTCGAGACCAGCCTGGTCTACAAGAGCTAGTTCCAGGACAGGCTCCAAAACCACAGAGAAACCCTGTCTCGAAAAACCAAAAAAAAAAAAAATGCTTTTACAAAAAATAATTTTCCATTTTCTTAAAGTATATATAGAGAGATATTTAATCGAGTATGTGAATTGTACAGAAATAAATAAAAGCATATTTCCTTTGTGTTTCTAGATCGCCCACATAATAAAAATCTGATTTGATCCTTTCCAGGTCATTGAACTGCCCACAGCTTTATTTTCATTAAAACCACACTGGAGAGATGAATCAAGGGAAGATAACCGAGAGCACAAGGGTCAGTTGAATGACATGGTGGAAAGTGTCACTGTTGTGCCGCCGTGTATTTGAAGTTTGGAGCCCATCATTTCCTGGTTCAGCTCTGCCCACAGGTCTCCCATAGATGAGAGTCTGGTGAAGCCTGCGTGTCAAAGGGAGAGTGTCCCCAGGGACTGATTTAGTCTGGGATTACTGAATTTCACATTTTCCTCTTCCAAACGCTTTGCTTCCAGACCAAAATTTATTCACGTCACTTTTTCCTTGTTTTTATGAGAAGTAGTCTCCAAAACGGAATCTCCTTTAGTAAATAACAGAAAAAATATTGGAAAAATAGTGATGGTCATGGGAAACCCAACAAATGTTTTTAGGACGATGGAGCTGTAAGCATTTCATTGGTAAATCTCAAGCTAACTCGAAGCAATCAGAAAATTTTTCTTCACCAAACAGCAAGGCGAGGGTTAGACATTAATACATTATCTCAGGGACAAAGAAAGAGGCAACCTTTTCAATGAGATCTCTTTAATGTGCAGGAAATTGTCTCCGACTAAACCTGCTGCATTCGAGGTGAGACAAAGCAACTGGAAGGGTTCACTGATGGTCACTGCAGGTCATGCAGATGGGGAGATCCTTCTTCATCACCACGTGCAGCACACTGAAACATTCCTCAAACAGTAAAACTTAACAACTTCATCAGGACAGCTCCAGGGCTCTAGAAGGGGATTTCTTATCCTTCCAACACAGTACTTAAGTCTGCTGTTTCTCTGTGCTGTGGAGAATCCGGTTGACACTTGTGAACTTCTCTGTGCTCCAACATGCCATAAAATCACCTTTATATGGATAGCTAAAATCTTGAGAATAGCAAAAGAAACAAAAACAGCACAGCAGACAGAGGCGCGTATTTAAAATACGAATTTTATTAAAGGACATATGACTTTCCGTGGGGTTTTGTCACCGTGAGTAAAGTAAAATCCTTGTGGTCATACATGGCATTTTTAGGGTTTCAAAAATGACTCCAATACTCCTCCGTAGACTTAGTCATCTCCAGGCCCTGAGAACACTGCATGTGCCCGAACAGCTGAGCTCCGTGCAGACACTCGGAGGAGGAGGCAAACTCGGGTATTTTCAAGAAGCAGGGAAAGACACGTTGGTGTACTGTTTCCTCACTTATTTCATACCTATAAATAAAAATGATTGACATGTGAATCTGAGCGTAATAACTCCCTAAAATAAGAATATAAAACTGTTGATTCAGAGATGAGGGGAAAAAATTTCAGCATGACAATATTAGAAGGAATGAGGTATCTGAAAATGAATACCTAGCACCATTATATAAGATCAGCAATGGTATAAAATGTGAAAGTTAGTTATACGCACTCAGGGAGCATGTGCATTGACAGGACTGTAAATTCTGTATTTTTTATATTATGGTTACAGCAATGGATATGTAACTATGTAATGAATTAATGGTTTTAGAATAATACTATTGTCATTAGTATAATTTAACCTAAATGTTGTTTTTATATTAGGATATTTTAACATAAACAGTTTATGAACATATATGTTTATAACATAAATATTTTGGAGGTATCAAACTCACACACAGGTTGGTCTTTTAATCTTTTTTTTATTTTGGAAAAGTCTTATTTATTTATTTCATTTTATATACCAACACCAATTCCCCCTCCCTCTCCTTCTCCCATCTGCTCTCCTACCCCCAGTCCACCCCTCATTCCCATATACCACCAAAAAGCCAGTTCATGCACCCAGGATAAGTTCTGGGCCCACTGCCAGGCTCCCCCACAAGAGATTAAGCCACATAACTGCTACCCCCATTCAGAGGGACTAATTTTGTCTCATGCAAGTTCCCCAGCTAACAGTCCAGAGTCCTTGTGATCCATAGCTGAGCTCCTGGAGATGAGTTGAAGAGAAAGAGGTGGGATCATATATGCAAGGGGGTCAAAATCACAATGGGGAAATTCACAGAGACCTTTGGACTTGAATCTGTGTGTGTGTGTGTGTGTGTGTGTGTGTGTGTGTGTGTGTGTTTGTATATAGGTATATATGTATGTGCACATTAGTCTGAATTTTCTCAAGATGTAGTTTACCTTGCTTTTTGAGGCAGAATTTCTCACTGGAACTCACCAAGTAGGTTAGACTGACTGGACAACAAATGCTGGTGGTCTGCCTCTCTTTTCCTCCTCAGCACAGGGTTTTCTGTGTGTGCCACTAAGTCCAATGCTTGCCCTTGGGTTCTGGGGATCCAATGCAGGTTATCATTTTGCAAAGCAAACATTTTATTCAAGAACGTTCTCCCCAGAGCATGCCATTCTCTGAAAGTGAAAACCACTAAGTTAGGGCAGGAAAGGAATGTACTTAGTTATTTTGGATGCAACATGTACCATGGTGACTTCGGGAAAATAGAATATATCACATTTTTAAGCACATTTTACCTACTTTTGGTAGTTTATCTTTGTTTTATGTAGAATTAAATGAGATTTCTTTGTTTATTTGACTTTCAAGAGACACAAAGTAAACCTAATCAAACCATTTATGAAACAGAAAGAGATCAGAACAAACTACTTCGCTGGCACACCTCCTACTTGATTTCTGAGGGATTGGTGTATTTTTTACTGAAAGCACCAGCATGAAATCTATAGAAAGGATATTCTAGAAGATATGTAATAAATTTAAATGATCTCGCCACAAACACTGGAATTTTCGAGTGTGGTTAGCATGTGTTTGATAATATCAATGCTTTGAAAATTGACGTGATTAAGATAAAAAAATGTAGAACAAAAAACAATAAGCTAAAAGGAGGCTGCTGGCATAATTAGAGTACCAAACAGAGAAGTTTTCTGGAGCTGATGCTTGTAAGCTGTGTTTGGTAACGAAGTGCTGCAATAGGTGTGCTGACTTTCAGGCAATTATCTCATAGGCAAGCATTGCTGGTATTTAAAATCAGTACTCATGGTCCAGTGAGGACCAGGACTCGCTTATCAGGTCTCTGTTATAATCATGCTTTTGAAAACTCTTACTTTTCACAGATAATCAAGTCCTTAAGATGCATTTCTTCAATAAACATTTGTGTAATTCTCTATACATTATGAGTTCCTCTCAATATCTGAAGGCAACCAAAATGCTTGCTCTGAAAATTCTGCTGGAGATTTCTAGTCACAGAACAGAAAGTCCAAAAACTCTCGTGAATTCCTCCTTCCCTAATGGTGCATGTTTAATATTTAATGTTGTGTCCACTACAAAAGCAAGCTATATCAGATTCATATGCTTTAAAGCAAGCGCATTCCATACTTAACAACAAATCTGTGAAGAATAACCTAAGTACAAAAATGTGGCAAATATTTAGACGTAAAATAGATGGCAGGCATGTATTCCCTTAAGTTACAAAGTTTCTTGTTTACTTCTTTTTCTGCCCTTTCCCCCTTTTAAGGAATAGGTCTTGTTGTGTAGCCCAAATGGACCTGAAACTTTTCCTATCATCAGACCACTGAGATTCTAGGAGTGTCAAATTTGATTTGCTTTCTGTTTAGTTTTGAAGATATTATGATAATATCTCTATATTTCATCAAACTCTTCTAAGGATAAAGCATACTAGTTTGCATAGGAGAAGCTTGAAGGATCAGTAGTAGGTGATGATTTTAGATACAAACTTCCCCAATACCATCTTCAGGTGTCTTCAAATGTTAGGGGTAAAGTTAAGAATGAAGTCAGTTGTCAAAATCTACTGCTCTTGCAAAAATCGTAAGTAGCAATAAAATGAAAGTATAACTGGAAAATAATGGACACTTCTATGCATTTTTGAAAGAAATTTCTAACTAATGACATAGCCAAGAAAAATTCTTATGTGTGTGAAAATTAAGTGGACTTTTAAGAAACACAAAGTAAATCTAATCAAACCATTTATAAAACAGAAAGAAAGAGAGAGAGTGAACTGAATGCGAACAAGAATCAGGATTCTTTCTGAAACTCCCTGTATGATCTGTCAAATACTGAAAAACCTTTTAGAAAAATCCATACTCGGTACGAGTTTCTCTGTTCTTTCTTTTATGCTAAATGAGATCCAAAGAAAATAGATGTTTAAGATAAAAGCTTATTTACCTAAAAGCTTAAGAGAAAAAAATTATACAATAAACTATTAAAAAGTAATACAAAGATTTTAAATACCTAACTATTTGAGCTTATTCGTATTTAACATATTCATTTGATTTAAAGGTATTTTAAGGACGTTATCAAATTAAAGTCCTTCTTGATGATTTTTGAGACAGTCTTGCGACATAGCTCCAGTTTGCCATCCTCCTGCCTCAACCTCAGCAGTACTGGGATTACAAGCATGCACTACTATATCTGGCTTCAAATTACAGTCTTGAAATTCAGGATCATAACATCAATTAATGAGAAAATTTCAAGGATGGCTCTCACTTCTTCACTTGATTGACACTTGGAATGCTTTGAATCACCTCTGTTGTTTGTATTTTCATGAACCCACTTGAAGGTTTACGTGGACACAGACAAGGTACACTCTCTAGAAATTGCATCAATCAACTTGTAAGTGAAATTTGCCTTACTGTCATACTAGTTCTGAAGTAATTTATTCAAAGAAATGTATATATCAATGAACAAGACATGTACCTCAATTTCATCAAAAAATACTACACAACAAAACATAGATATTCTGAAGATTGATAGATTAGCAGAATTTAATAAAAATTCGTGGACTTGATTCTTGTGTGCATAATTTAAATAATAGGTTGCAGCAACCTCTTGCTGTGACTTAGGAAATTGTTTCAGAGTTTTGGTTAAAAACCTCCTTCAGTTCAATTACCAGGAACACAGCCGTTGATGTATTCTAAAGTAAAGGTAAAGTTTTCCACTCTGCACTGTGGTCTAAGTTAAGTCTGGCAGGCTTTTTAAAGGTCAGGATAATCCCTAGAGACGGTTCCTAAGGCTGCCTTTTGCAATACTGGAGACCCAGAAGGTTGGGTTGATTCAATGGTAAAGTAACAGCAAAGGACTCCAGTGACTGGGTAGCCGGCAGTATCAAAGCAGCTCTGATCTCACAGGTGGGGGGGCAGGGAGAGCCAGCATCAATATGTTCTGTGAAGCAAAAGGCACAAAGAGAATAATCAAGCGGATGTGCTGGGTTGAGCGTCTACTCAGCAGGAAGTGGATTCACGGCTGAGATTGCTACACTGTGGTGCTGGTGTATCTTTCCCGTCTCACTTTGAGGGCTGATTGGTAAAATGCCACAACTCTTTTAATGTCTTAACTTTCTTTACAGTACATAAAAAAGACAAGAAAGAAAGAGAGAGAGAGAGAGAGAGAGAGAGAGAGAGAGAGAGAGAGAGA
>NC_022018.1:26140931-26163480 GCF_000317375.1 Microtus ochrogaster
CTGAACTATGCAGTAAGACATTCCTTGCCTAAAAGTTAAAAACATGAAAAAAATAAAAATGAATGAAATTTTTTTATCTTGAAAAACAACAAAAAAAAATCTGCTTTTCTTGTTAACTCTATGCTAACAATTTCTTCCAATTAAGTACAGAAAAGATCTGGTTTTGAGTTATTTTTCCAAATTCTATATTTCTGAACTACCTTATATTCCTAGTCAGTACCCACAGTTAATCAGCTTGATATTTATTTGTAATATAAAGGATTTTTTTAAAAAAAGAAAACTGGTTTGTGATAATAATCTATGCCCACTGAGGACAACTGGAGTCTAAAGATGCAATTTACACATTAGTGAGCAATAGCATTGCATTTTTCTTCTTTATAATCTTTTAATTTAGGGGACATTTCCTTCGTTATCATTACCTAATTTGTGATTCCAATACATGAAACATTTGTTATTCCCCATTTAGTATTCAATTATTTTATAAAATCTTTAGGATTGGAAGCTATCTTTCAATGCTTAATTTCATGTTGTGCCTGTTTTTACCTGTTTAGTAACTGTTTTATGTGTGGTATTTGTTAGTTGCTGCTCCATAGATGAAAAGCATGGGGGCCACCACACTTTCTCCATCTGCAGGAGTTCGACCTTCTCCTGAGTTCTAAGGACAGTAATTATTTCACTAAATATAATCTGATGAGATAATATGGTTTTATCCATTTTAATATTAGCAGTTTTTCCTTTGCAAAAATTACTTCTCTGAATAAAAATAGCAAGATAAGATTATATGGTTTGTTATTCTAATGGTGGATGAGAATATTTAGGGATTTTTGTAAAAATAGGGGATTCTTCCTTTTGCCCTTTCTTCCCTCCTTCTTTTCTTCATTCCTTTCTTGCAATTTTGTTATGTGACAGATTCTCCTGTAGCCCAGAGTAGCCTGGAACCTGTTCTGTAGCTGAGATTTCCTCTGTTGTCTGATCCTCCTGCTCCTCTCTGCAGCCCTGGGATTACAGGTGTGCTCTGCCATACTCGGCTGCCTTCCAGTTTTAAATAACTGACAACAGATTTAAGGATTATCCCTAAATTTCTATGGATTGCCCCAGGCTTTCAGAATGCAAGTGTTTACATTAAAAACTAGTCAAGATTAAAAGGAACCTCCTTCAACCCACATGGTATATAATTGAATCTAGCCACACATTTTCACCCTTGGTGTCCTATGTCTCTAAAATTTGATGTTTTTAGGAGAGATACCTTTATGCAGCGACAACTGGGCTTTATAAACTCTATGTATTTTGCCTAAACACATTGATTTTTTTTTTACTAGGAAGGATTAGACTGAATTGAGTTGATTATTATAAAATAAATGCCAGGGAAATTTTTTTATTGATTTAACTACTTGCATTTTGGGGAGTGGGTCTAAATATGCTCCCTAGGATGGCTTCTCACTCGCTGCAATCCCTCTGTTCCAGCCTCCTAGTATTGAAATTATAATAGTGAGCCGCATTGCCTGGCTCAAGAAAAAATTAAAAGTTGAAATGACAAAAAGGATACTTTCAGAACCCCTTAATTAAATTATAGAAATAAATTTTATGCAAGAAATTGTCATGCCTATAATAAAGATGATTTTGTTACAGCAGTAATAAGAGGTGTGTTATCTAGTTGCATTAATCTCTTTTTGATCAAACAGTCTATGTTAATACATGTAATGAGCACACATTTAAAAAGTGAACCTGTTTAATGTACTGTTGATTAGATTTTGTTTTCATTGCAATCAATTATGTTTGGAAATATACCCGCATGACTTTGTATAGCTAGAATAAAATTCTCAATGAGTAAACAGGTCTCTCTTATTGCACTGAAAAACTATTGCACACTTTCTCAATGAACTCTGAAGTCTAATTCTATTTAGTGACAAAGACTCTGGTACAGGCTTATAAATACATATACATGTGTAGACACATACATTCACAATTAGCACCAGCATATGTTTAACGTTTTACTGATATTTCTATCCTTTTAGAAGTGCTTACAAGTAAATAAGTTGGGAAACAACAACAGGGGTTATCCACATGCATGAAAAGATGTGTGGTTACAATCAATTTTTTGTGTAACTTCCTGGTTTGTGGCTTGGCTTTGCTTTCTCAAGGTAAGGTTATTCAGTGTCTATTTTCTGTGCCAATTTGCCATAATTTTTCCTGAACTCAAAGTTATCTCCTTACTCCACTCTCCTTCCAGGTATTCTGCTCTGTCATTGTAAGAGCAGGTTTCTAAATGTTCCTGGACCAGTAACACGGCATCACGCAGAAGTTTATTATAGCCAAAATCTTCAGCCTACTACAGTCTTCATAAACCACAATATGTAAATATGATCCCTGGTTGTTTTCTCTCTACATGACACCTTTAAAAGGATAGCTGTGTTACTATCCTGCAGTTGGTATCTTCTGAGCAGAGCTGAGTGGCAATGAATACCCTCTTCATCTCTTCAAGCACAAGCAGACACTGTGTGATTTATTTTATTGTCATTATTGCTGCCTATAAAACGTTTCGATGATATAAGTAAGTATGAATCTCAGAGAACTTGGACTCGAAACTCTGCATGACTTTGGGTTGCATTAAGTTCGAGTCTTCCATAAAGGCCACACAGTATTCTACTTCCCATAACAGAAGCATGTCATGAACTGAGGGAGTGAAAGCTTGAATACATACTCTATGATTGGGTGCTGATTACTTTGTTTTGAGACAGGGCCTCACTATCTAACTATTGAGGATGACCTAGAATTCAGGATCCTTTTGCTTCCGATTTCTGAGCATTAGGATTACAGGTGTGTAACAACACAGCTGGTTGATCATGCAAGGCTGTTCTGTAGGAGTGGCTGCCCGTTGCTGTTTAGCGTGCCTCAGCCTGTTTGCCTGTTAAGGTATAGCTGAATGGCCTTATACTCTGGCGGTATCACTGGGCTCATTGGGCAGGTGTTTCCATTACTTCCTACTCTATGGCATTTCTAGCAGCAACTTGGAACAGAGTTTTAGGAAGATGAAGGAGAAAATAAAACATCTGGGCCTCTCTGGTCCTCGCCTAGATACCTCATGAAATTAAAATTATCTGCTGTCTTTTCTTGCTATTTATTTTACTGTAACTTGATTTATTGATTTAAAGGTTTGCTAGAGAACGCATAGCAGGCATGAACAAGGAGAGTGAGGGTTCATTTCAAGAGGTTCCTTGCAGCTCTCTCCATTGAGTGCTATGTTAGTTAGGAACAGAAACTCCTAGGAGGTTAAGTCTGCCTCTGGGTTGCAAAAGACACCTGACAAAGCTTCAGGAAAAAGGACTCAGCCTCAGTGAATTTGCTTATGTGTCATTCAAGGTATAAACTATTCCAAGTTTCCTAAAGGTGACTAAGAGCTCCTGACTCATGGACCTTTTGTGCCAGAGAGATGAACCAGGTGTGGGTATTCGCACCTACAATCCCAGTGCTCAGGACCAACACAGCGGCAGAGGGAGTGCTGCGAGTTTGAGGACAACCTGGGCTGTCACGTGAGTTCCAGCCAACCAGGACTACACAGGAAGATCCTGTCTCAAAACAAACAAACAAGCAAACAAAAGATAACCAGCAAGGAGTCAGGACTAGAATGCAGTGTGTGCGCACGCAGGCTATGTTTGCCCAGCCTTGCCTTTCCTCACTCTGCCTCCAACCCATTCCTCCATTCTGCCTTTCGAAGGGTGCAAAATTCCACAAGGTAATTTCCATTGCTATTTAAGTATACGGTAAAACTCCTTCTTTAAAGCCACGTAAGCATTTTGAAGGAATTCCGCCAAGAAAGGCCAAGAGAAAGACAGAGCCATGCTTCGCCCCGGGGCAGTGGAAAGGGAGGCAGAACACAGGCCCCAGCTAACCAGAAAGTGAAAATTTCACTGAAATCTTTTGCTACCCAGATTACAATGCGCAATGCTCAGTTCCCACGCACATTTTCCTTCACACAGTATTTACCACTGCGTTCTCTTCTCACGAGCCACAGACTTTGCTTTGTGACTGTTGTCACAGTGCTCTCGGCTGATGTTTACGTCGTTATTGCATTATTGAAAGTCCCTCTTAGGAATATCTTTAGACTTTCTCAAACTCCCCTCCTGAAAAAGTACCCACTCAGATATAAATTCTAAAACTGAAGTACTACTTTAGCCCCAAAACAAATGAATAAAAATTAACACACTTTAAGGATCTTAAAGAGTATTTTGGGCTTAGGACCATATTCAGGTGATTAGTTGGAGCTGGCTCACAAAGATAGTGGAACTGTGTGCCATGACACACAGGCACCCTCTCTCCTTTTGGACTGTTTGGGTGTCTGGGGGTGGGATGGGTGTTGTTCCCAGTCAGGTCTAACAGAATAATTACCTTTGGAGGTTACTGCATCGCCACCAAGAACATTTTACAATACGCAGTCTGTTTCCACACTTTTCTTTCTCTTAAATAAACTTTGCAGCACCTGTATCTATTTCATTGCTACATTTTTTTTCTGATGTAAGGAGCCAACTCAAGGTCTTCCAATACTACGCAAGTGTTTCCTTTCTCACCAAGCTCACCCCTAGCCCTACTCAGTAAACCTTAATCAGTTTATGACATCTCACCAGGCTATAAATTATGCAAGGTCAAGATGAACTAAGTAAGTCCTTATTCAATTTCTTATTCAAAGGTTATGAAACATTATTATTAAGGAAGTAATTAAATATACTTTAAGAGATGATGAAGGGTGGACTATCTTTGCAGTACAGAATAGCAGACAAAATTCACATCATATTCCCACACAGGACCCTATAGTTCCTAGCATTAGTCCAGGTTGGTTCCTTTGAAAGAAGAAATTCTAATTTCTTTCTCTCAATATTATCATCTAGACCATATGAAAAAATGGTTAGCACATAAGAAGGACATTTAGCACACTCTTTCCCTCAATCAGCTTGGGACTCTAGATCTGCTATGTAGTCTGCCCAGGTCATTGCAAGCACCCGATGACTCTGTGGACCTACCCCCAAAAACACAAATCCTTCAAGAGAAAGCAATTTACTTTAGTGAAACTTTACAAAGAACACTTTCAATATTATTTTCATTGGTTCAGGGTTTAGAAGACATAAATTGTGATTCATTTGTTCACAAAATAGTTTTAGCCATGTTAGCCTTCTTCAAATCAAATGTGATCTCAAAGGTTAGACAAGGTTGGGTGGTACAGCATGGGGAAATATGTCCCCAGAGTGACCAAAGACACCTCAGTATCTAGGAACTGAAAGAAGAAACAGTATTTAATTTATAGCTCAAAATTCAAGAACAGATTTTGCATCTTATTTTTGTATTTCACTAAAGAATCCAAAATTAATTACAACCCATGATTCAAATCTACATGATTAAGCCAGACATGGTGGTAAGTGCCTGTTAACCCAGGACTCAAGAGGCAGGAGATGGAGAATCACCCATAAGTTCAAGGCCTGCCTTCTCTATAGTGAGCTCTAGGTCAGCCAGAACGATATAGTAGGACTGTGTCTCAAATTACTAAAAAGTTTCATAATGTATTTCTAATAAGAAATAAAAAATATTGCTGATGAAGCTGAGCTTACTACTGAAGTAAGCTGTATTATTTCTAAATGATAAAGAACACAAGGACCAGAACCTCAGTTATTTGTTTGAAATAGTTCACTCAAGCAAAAGTCTTACTTCCCAAGCAGCAGACAATAGCACCATTGTGATTTTGAGCCCTCTAACACAATGCAAAGTTCTTTGCAGTGAAGCAAAAACTTCCAATTCACAGTTTGCTTCAGATTGATTATTTTCTGTTTGCTCTTACATCCCTCCAAAGCTGGCTGTTTTGAGGAGTATGGGTGCGTTTTCTTAGGTGAGGGGCTGCTTATAGTGCTTTCCTGACTGAGGCCCACTCTCACTAAGAAAAATTTAAGTTGTGGAGTGATCCTAAAGCTCACACATGCCTGGACTAGCTGGGTACAGGGTCTCAATATTATAAGTCATTGTGAAGTCCATGACAAAGTGCAGCTTTTATATGGATGTACCTACATACTATAGACCTGACTGAGTTTGTAATCTATGATAATTCCTAAATTTTGTTTTATTTGCTGCCCATTTAGGGATTATGGTCCCTAATTTCTGACCTTAACCTTTCTTCTCACAATTACATGTAATCTCTTGCATGACTTACCTCATTATTTAGAACTAAATAAGATCAAACAGACCAATTCCTCTTCATTTATTTTTGCACTGTTGTGATTTAAACCTTTGGCCTTGCATATGGCAGACAGTCACTCAGTCACTGAACTACAAAAAAAAAAAATTCTCTTCACTATTTTTCAATTTAATATATTATCTCTAAATAAACTCACTTTGACTTGGATGGTCAAGACAAGTTATTTCTTCCTAAGCATTTTAAAGAAATGTTTAAATATTTGTATAGGAAAATTAGCAACAGGATTTATAGAAATCTCAGTCCATAGAAGAGTTTGCTATTTCAGCATCTGGGTTTCCAGGCGTTGGAGTTCTATAGAAAACTTCAGTCATTCTTTGCCCTGAGCAAGGTCTTAAATTTTTAATTATGCGTAATAAACCCAGGCATATTTAATCCGTATATTTCATGATTCATTTACACTTCAATCACTATGTTGTTATTTTGAAAAAAAGTCATTTGATGTCTATAAGCCCTCTGAGCCTTTAATACATGCTTATAAAACTCAATCCCTCCCTATACACACATATATACATACGCACACATTATTTGGAAACAGATCATTATATTTTGCCCAAGGTACAAAAAAAGTCCAAATACTTACATTTAGGGTGTGGTTCTGGCCTTAATACTGCAGTTGGCTAGATACTGTGTTCTTTTAAAAACCATTCCTAAGAGATCCTTCATGAAAAAGGCAAATTTAAGCTAAATGTTTTCGATAACTCTTTCTGGGACTCAAATGACAAACTACATAGCCAATGAAGTAGTTAACTAAAAGCATAAAAAAAAAGAGTGATAATTCCTGTCCTTAATTTTATTGTCAACATCTGTAAGGAAAGGTCCCATCCATCACCACTTCTCCATCCAGCTGTTAGACTTTTCAGAATGGGTCCCAAATCTATCCAAAGCACATGGACAATCATTTTGTTTACATCTTCATAACCTTTCTTCAAAACCAATACTCCACCCTGTCACCATAACCTCTTTTTTTTCTCCAGGGATTCCTCCATCCCTTGTAGGTTTGTTACTTGAATTTAGGATCTACTCAGTTGCTCTCTAAACAATTGGTAGAATTGCAGTACAGGAGGAAAATTCTTGCTTCTTATTACAAACATGTATGCTATGGAATTCTAGAGGTGGATCACAGCACTCTACAGGAAATGGAAGCTGTCTCCTTGGTTCCAGTCTTAACAGTTTCCTCACGTGCATTCTCTAATGCATTTCCACACAGACATCCAAAGAGTCTTCAAAAATAGAAATTCCATCTTGATATTTTTGTTTAATGTTTCCCCTTCAAATAGAATAAAACCAGTTATTTCCCAAAATTAGAGGGGTCTGTTCCCTCTAATGCTATACACTAGACAAAGGAAAAGCGCCTGTGGATGAAAGTATTTAGGGAAAGACACTTAATTTGGTTTACTGAGAGACTTTTGCTATTATTGTCACTAGCTATGATTTCCCCATAAAACAAAGTACAACTGGTTTTTAGTTTGTGGTGGATCTCTGAAATAACTGTGGTTTCTGAAAAGGCTGTATATTCTGAATTAATGAGGATTTCACCTCATTAATAGAGAAAAGAGTCTATTTTTTTCTTTCTTTCTTTCTTTCTTTCTTTCTTTCTTTCTTTCTTTCTTTCTTTCTTTCTTTCTTTCTGACAGGGTTTCTCTGTAGCTTTGGAGCCTGTCCTGGAACTAGCTTCTGTAGACCAGGCTGGCCTTGATCTCATAGAGATCCACCTGCCTCTGCCTTCCAAGTGCTGGGATTAAAGGTGTGCGCCACCACCATCCTGCTAGAGAAGAGTCTATTTTCAATATCAAAGAAAAGAAAATGGAGAACAAATGGTCTCAGAAAATACACATTTAAAGAGTAACTTTTCAAACTCTTCTCACCAGTACCATGAAAGTGATGAGGGTCCTCTGCAACTCCTCCATACCAGGGACTCTCAATGTGGTTGGGTATGTAGGGACATCGCTGTGGTTTCATTTGTACTTCCATAAAAGTTAAGCCTAATGGTTTCTCAAGCAGTTCTATATGCATCTTGAGGCTAGAAATGTACACTGGAGGGTAAAACCAGTGAAGTCAAAACCTATATTCCACAGAAATGTCTGTGCACAAAATATTCAGACAGCTCTATCTATAATAATCAAAATATTGAAACAACCCAATTTTTTTTCAGTGGGTCAAGATTAAACATTTGCCGTGTATCATTATTAGGAAATAAAAAGGAACAGACTATTGATTCATCAAAAACTTGATAAATGTCTGAAGTGGAAAAAAGCCAATTTCAGAAACTATTCCTGAAATGAGATAATTATGGGAATGCAGCAGGTTAGAGGTTGCCAAGGGTTAGGGTGGAAATGGAGACAAGCAGGAAGTGGGTGTGGCTATTGGGAGGCCAACAGGAAGGATTCCTACAGTAGGGGAAATATTCTGTTTCACCTCTTGCTCAGCTGTGAATTCTTGTTTTGTAAAATGGGAAAGTAGAATACATTGTAGACAGAATCCTTTCCAACTGTAATAAATATGAAAATATTTGGTGGAGGTCTTGGTTTTTCCAGGGGGATCACATTCAGATATTTTTTTTATTTTGGTTACTGAAAAGTATACACACCTGTAATATAGTCAACTGGTGTCTGCACTACATACAGCAATAATGAACTTGGTTGAAAAAAAGTCAAGTCTGTGGTTTAAACCATGTAGAACAATGAGTTGGTTGTCTTTAGGGGATTTTCCCCATGTTTGTAGCAGAGATGCTTATATCCTGTACGCATATCCAGAAATGATTATTCAAAGTGCAAATTAATGTCATACCTGACACATTCAAACCTACTCTGCCTTTGGTTCTTTTGCCCTCTCACCCATAAGCACATCAAAGCCATTTTGTAATGGAAGTAATGGAACTTTAGTGACTAGGGAAGGCAAGTGAACGTTCTGCAGAATACTACTTTATACCCTCCTCCCTCAAAAATTACCTAAAAGCAGGTGGGTGGCTTCAAACTTAAGTATGGGGGAAAAAAACAGATTCTAAGAAATCAGAGGGTTTGGTACCCATTTGGAAAGATGTGGGCTATTTTTAGATGTAAAGAGGATGTGGTGGTTAACATGAGCCTGAGCCATGTGAATCCAATCGCAGCACTTTCCTGATCAAAATGCTTTATTATATGTTATCACAATGCTGAAATACAGGTAGGACTAGGCAATTGATTTTCATCTTTAGTTGGAAGATGACAAATGTTAATGAAAGGCACATCATATAAAGCAGATAAGAAAAAGTTATTGCAACATGCCATTGATATAAGGGATTTCAAGGGTAAAATAATAAAAGCAATCTACAAGTTGAATTACGCATTTGGGGGTATATGCATGGAGTGTGTACATGTTCCTATGTACATGTGTGCATGAAAGGACATGTACATGCGTATGTGGAGGACAGAAGTCCATGCTAAGTGTCTTCCTTAATTACTCCACACCATATTTTTTGAGGCAGGATCTCTCACTCAATCTGGAGCTCAGAGATTCAGGTCAGCTGCCGGGCAAACAAGTTTCAGGGTCCCACCTGTCTCCTTCCTACCTATTCCTGCGTTTATAAACACACACCACAGTACCTGGTGTTTCATGTGAGTTCTGGGCATTTAACCAAGGTCCTCATGCTTGTCAGAGAAACACTTGACAGACTGAAACATTTTCCCAACACCAGAGAATGATGCATTTAACTCTTGAAAATGGCCTCTCCTAAATGTCAGTTAATAGAAGATAGAGACATAATTTATTCTGAATCTTGATAGTGGCAACATACTTTGACAGTGCTAGAGAGATGGTTAAGAGCACCTGTTGTTTTTGCAGAGAACCTGGACTCAATTCCCAACACCTACATGGTGGCTCACAACTATTTGTAACTCGAATTCTAGAAAATCCTATGACCTCTTTTGATTTCCATGTGTACCAAGCTGCACCTGGTACACATACATACATACATACATACATACATACATACATACATACATACATACAGGTAAAACATTCACATGTAAAAAAAAACAAATCTAGCAATGTATTCTAACACATTACAGGCAGGAATTCCTTCAACGATGAGACTCTGGACCTGGGACTCGAGTCATTTTTTTGCTTTGTAGCAATGCAACTGAACTCGGGAAATCTCACAAGCTCTAACTCCTGGACATATATTCCCAAATATTATAGCCATATCTTTACTCTTCTCTCATCTTCTCCCACTCAATAAACAATTTAAACTTCCTACATGAGTCTGCAATTGTTTTTGATCACTTTAAGTAGATCTCAATTGGATAAATTTCTAGAGATATTCTACTACCCTGAGAAAAACAGAACATAAAAAATTAAAAGAAGGAAATGCAATTCTGTTGCTTTATAAGGCAAACTCAGATTCTCAAATAGAAATATCACTTAACCTCTCTTAGCCTTTGTTCTTATCCAGGATTCTAAATATGGGCAATAATTCTGATAATTCAAATTATTTGGAAAATTAAAGGAAATTTTAGAGTTAATTTGATAAGTTATGCAAGTAAGAGTGTTAGTTCGATTCATATATATATGTATATACATATATATATATATGAGGTTATCAATAGTAAATGGTGTTATTCCAGTTCTGATAAAAATTATAAATTAATTCTTCACAAAATATATGTTAAAAGTTAGACAATAAGCAAAACAACTATAATCCACATACTGAATATTGTCCATGAGTTCAACAGAGACACCAGTCATCCTTTCAGAAACTGCTTTATACATGTGACCACTCTTTTTATCACAACTTTAATCAGAGACATCTTCTTTCTTTATAATCACTACATTGATCAAGCTCTATGATCAACACAGTCAACATGTTAAAATATATAACATTTTGCCCAAAATTCATGTGCAACAATTCTTATTTTTGATGTATCTAGCTTATTTTCATGAACTAAAACTCACTTTTTATTGTCTTAGCACAACAGTTCACGAAGTTCCTTCTTTCCTCACAAAGAATTTATCAGAAAATGTAAACCAAATTTCCTTAGACTTCGCTTTGAACTACGGGTACATGTGAGTCTTCAGTCGATGACCTCCAGGGTGTGCTGCATTCTCTCTGTGTTCTGTAGTACAAGTAGAGTTGATTACTCTCTACAGAACAAATTCTCTTCTAGGTTAGTTAAGGCTGAAATGATGCAGCCAGCCTTTTGTTTTTTGTAAGTTGTCCATGAATTCAAGTTTGTCAGATTGAGTTTCTCTTTTTCTCTTCCCCACTTCCTTCCTTAACTCTTTTTTTTCTCTATGAAATATGACATGCATTACATAAATACATAAACACAAACATATATTCACAGATCACTTGCTCCCATTTTCTTTTACTGCTCATCTCAAAATGTCAAATGACTTTGCTTATCTTAAAAAAAAAAAAAAAAGAAAGAAAAAAAAACCAACAAAATGATATTCCTAACCAGGGAGATTGGTCTAATATCTAGGGTTCTTGGAAATAAGGATTATCTTTCAAATATAACAATATCTTCCCTCATAGCTTTTCTGTTAAGACACAGAATTGCAAGAAACTGTCTGATTGTTGCAGTAGGAGCCTGTGGTAAGTTTTTTGGGGAAATACAGCCACTGTATTCCTATTTGGAAATAGCCATTGACTGCAATGAAGATACATGATACTGACTTCCCAATTTATCATTTTTAATGAGGCAATGGACATACGATTTTACAGTAAATATTATGAATTGCAAAATCTAAGAACAGGAAACAAGCTAAAAGAACCTAAAATGAAAATGTAACCAGCAACAAACCCCAAGATTTCTGCTGAAGAAAACACATCTAAACAGCAATTTAACTGGGGAGTAAAAAAATGTAAGAGCCTGCCACGGGCCAGAAGGGGCAAATGAAACCACACACTTCTCGCTTTCAGATTGGAATCTGTCCCATTTCATTTTAGGAAGTACATAGTACACTCGTAAGTATGTCTTATAGATCCTTAAAAGCCAGCCAAGTCCTTCTCTTTCAATATATCTACCGAGTTGTAAGAGTTCTGTGCTGTTGGTGATAATCTCAAAATGCTCATTTAACTAAATCATTCACTAAATGGCAAGAATGTGAGACCATTGTCCCTAAACAATTTTGTTTGCCCTGTTACCAAACTTCAAATATTGACATTAATCTACGACTTTATGCTTTCTGGACAAAAACAGACCTCTTAGAAAGCATCAAGCTCAGTTGATGTTTATTTAATGTTTGCCCATGACTCAAAGGTAAATTCCCAAGCTAAGGAGCTCTGACTTGACACAGAGAGACGTAATGCAGATTACTCTCCTTCAGTAATACATAAATATTAAAATGAACTCACAACTTCAGTCTAAATGGATTGAATATAAACATTGAACTCCTTAGCTATGAAATTTAGCATGTCTATACTCTTTTTTTAAAAAAATTAATGAATTATCTTGCTATTTTAGAGAAAATGCTGTCTCTGACAAATTAGAAGTCACGTTTCCACACTTGTCTTTTTACTCTCTGTTCACAATGATTCTGTAAGGGCATCTCCCATTTGTCACCATGCCCTCACTCCAAAGCTTTATTTATTTTGTCACTTTCAGCAAGCTTGGTCTGTTGACAAAGAGAAACTGTAATCCAAGCCCTCTGTGCCTTTGTTTACCCTCTAAAAGGATAGGGCTCATTTATAATCCACTCTGACAGTCTTTCCTGGCACATTCTTTATAAAATGCAGGGTTCTCATTTGCATTTGGTTCTGTTGGTGTGAGGTGATATGCCCAGGTATTAAGTTTACAGTGGTAACATGAACTAAGTTCTTTTCTAAACTCGAGGGAGACACTCAGTCGTGAAGTGGCACCAAATGGCTGGCTCACTGGAGTCGGAGTTATCAGGATACTCTGTCTGGGGCATGATAATGCCTCTGTTGGTGACAGCCTGTCTACTGCCTGTGGTATTCATAAAGAACACTTTTTCTTGGGGCAATGACTGTGCTGGCATTGCTTCTCTGCCATCTGCCAAAGTCTATACCCTGTAAACTTGATTCACTTCACATTTCACACGGACAAAGGGACTCTGGAATAGAGCACCTGTGAGTCTCACAGCGCCTGCATTCGGTTTTATTTTTGAAACCTTTAAATGTTTGAAACAGATACTTATTTCTACCACCCAAATAAAATCAACAGTTGTCCATTTTATGTAGTTTAGCTTACCGGTGGCCAGATCTCCTCTGTCCCCAATACACTCCTCATGGTGCTAATATATTTTAAAAGGACAGCAATAAGATAATAAATAAGTTCCCATAGGCCGTGCTTGGCACGCACACCTAGCGGTGATGAAGTGCCAGACAAAGAATTATTCCTAGTGGAAAGCTCTGAAACATTTAGGTGTTCCAAATTGTTTTGTTCGAAGTACAACTGTTACCAATTTGACTAAGAAACAGCAGTCCAATTCAATCTCCTCTGATGTTCAAAACAGGGGATTTTACAGTTTGAACAATTAGTTTTGTTTTTTTTTTTTTTAATCCTACAAGGAGAGTAAGAGAAAGTCAAGTTTACATGGAGAGCTGTGAAGGACGAATACCACAGCAAAATTCATGTTCTGCATGTTCTGGAAAGGACAATCTTATCCAAAGAAATCCTAACTTACGTATGGAATTCTCACAAATGTCAGACTTCACAAAATCAATCAGCAGTAGTCATTAGACAATCTGAATATTTTCTGAATTTTTTGATAACAAAGATATTAGGTGGCTTTGATAAACTTCCTAGAAAACATAAATTCTTAGTCTCAAAATTTGAAAAGTATCATGTTGTAATTAAGTCCAGTCTGCTTTCTGTTTTTCAATGGAGGGAAAAATGAGAAAAGGAAGGGCAGAAAGAAAAAGTGACGAACAGGAAGCAGACAGAATAAAGACTGATTCTTCTGATATCAGAGGTTCATAGAGTATGTAGGGAGAGATAGCAATTATAACTAAATTTAGGGGAGAATCAGAGTAGTAAGTAATGTCTGTCCAATTAAACAAAGCACAATTCATAGTTAGCTGACCTGGTAGGGAGCAGTTCCTCCTTACTACCAGAAGATGACAGTTTCTCACAGAACAGAAATGGGAGGAACACGCCAAAGCAATTGAACCTCAGTAAAAGCCTAATAGAATGATCACCAAAACAATGGCTGACAGCTTGTGGGCGGAATGGAGTCATGTTTTTCTATAATGTATTTAATAACCATATTTGAACAGAGAAGGAAGAAAGATGAGGATGTGGATTTTTGTTCAGTGTTAAAGGGAAAGAAGAAAACCTGGGACTGGCATTTTGGAGGGAAGTGTACCCATCCCATCAAGACCAGTGTGACAAATGGGGAGAGGCCATTGAAAAGGGACAACCTTGAGATATCTCCCCCATGGTGTAAGACAGAAAGATGACTTTAAGTCTCAGAAAAGTTTGTCCCATGTCATCACAGGAGAGAGAATGTTCCAGAAAGTGTTGCTTTATGATGGCTTTTCATCTGCAAAAGAGAAGAAACTGATAAACTGGGTGGGAAAACGCTGCGTCGGTGAAATGAATGCACAATGCATCTACAAGAGTGCTCGCATTTAGGAGCGAATGTTAATAGTAGTTGAAAACTCACTGCATTAGAGAAAGAATGAACAAATAAGGAAGTCAATTTATATACTCTTTAAAAAAGAACTGCAAGCCTATCTCACCAAGAGCCACACTGACCAAGTGAACCTAGCGTGGATTCGAAAATAAAAATACAATTCTGAGTAAGCCAATCACTTCTAGGAATAAACTTACAATTCAACTATTCCAGGTACATGGAATGTACAGAAAGGAGGTGCACTTGCTTTTGTGATTTTTCAAGCAGCCAAGAGCTACGTGGGTGCTTATGTCCTTACACACTCCTTCACATTACAGTTTACATTAGCAGAGGTTGGACAGTATTCAAAGATTTTTCTATGGATAAATCAAAGTGATTTCATCACAAGAGTCTATGCCAGGAAGCTGTTGATGAAAGCAAGTTGACGGAGGGAGGGAGAGAGAGAGAAAGAGACAAAGAGAGAGAAAGAGCGAGAGTGAGAGAGAGAGAGAGAGAGAGAGAGAGAAAGAGAGAGAGGAGAAGGAGGAGGAGGAGGAGGAGGAGGAGGAAGGGAAGTCGAGTGAAGTCTACTTGTCTACTTTATGATTCTCCAGCTGATACACAATTTAATAATCATTTATTTATTCACTACATATTGCTTGAAGCCAAAATTCATCATTTTTTATCATACTGTATACATTCCCTAATCCTAAATTTTAGGTCTGAAATACATCTCCTTAAACAAGAATTTTCATTGAGACATAAAGGATTATTCAGGCACACATACATACGACTAATATGTTGACATATTTGCAAAGTCAAGTAGTTCAAAAAGACATAAAATCACATTTAAGTGCAATATTATTACAATATGCACTGCCAATTTGATAGCTTAATGCAGCCCTCAAATGTTCAAAAATAAGATTTGGAAGTGCTATTTTAAAAAGTCATCAGTACAAGAATATAAGAAGAAATATGAGGAAGGAACGCATATTGGAACCATGACATCTATTCCACCCATGAGCAGTGAAGTGAGGCTCCTGCCAGATAGCTTAGCTGATCCTACTGTTATCTCTGCTTAATTTGTCTATAAAACCCCCCATGAACATATATAGCATGTTGGAAATACTTGTCTTTTATCTTTGTCACACTATTTTTGACTAAGGAATCTATCGGCTAGAGCTGTGCCCTTATTTAGAGTGGAATGTAAAAGTGAAGAACCCCAGGTGTGTCCTGGCTTGAAACTGTGACCTATTCAAGGGGGCATGGGTCCTGTGTGACCACTGTCAATCAGAACACTCAGCCCACTTACAGAAATGAATGTATTCCTTAAGTGAATCCTTCTGTGTTTTGATATGTAGTGACAAAGTTCTTGTATGCAGAAGAAAAATTACCTATGTAGATATTGCTGAAAAATACCTATTTTAGATCCTAGGACACATTTGTTTAGTTGAAGGGGCTCCCAGCAATACTTGTGTCCAAAGTCATAATTCTGTATGAAGAGGAGCTTCTCAACAGGAGGGTCAGGTGATACTCATATTTGTTGTCTCTTGATATTGGGCATTGGTAACTCAGCTAAATTTCTTAAAGAATTAAATGAAAACAAAGAAAATGATGTATGAAACATAACAAAATTTTCATGTGCAGCACTGAATCATAGGTACAAAGATCCACAGCCAAATAAAGTACAGGTATTTCATAATTTCATGATGAAGAAATTATTGCCAAATATATTCTTATTAGTAATCCCCAAGAAAAGGAAAACAGCTATTTTT
This sequence comes from Microtus ochrogaster, assembly GCF_000317375.1. NCBI lineage: Eukaryota > Metazoa > Chordata > Mammalia > Rodentia > Cricetidae > Microtus > Microtus ochrogaster. The sequence goes on from NC_022018.1 coordinate 26,157,498, forward strand.
CCATTTCCCACATTTAGCCCGTGTGTTGTTTACACTTAAAGCTCTCGATTTACAGATAGGTCTATTTCATGCTTCTTTCCTAACAAGATGGAATCATTTCTAAGAGATCTGGAGTTACTATTGTCCTATTTATTAACATTAAAATGGCCCCATATTAACATTGAATACAATAGCACTAGACCGATGCTATGGTTTGTACCTTTGATAATCTATGTTGCATCAAATTAATTAAAAAGGACTCCAAGTTTCTGACATGATTTCAGGTTATGCAACGCTGTGTTACCAGCTCACCATGCTTATGCCTGCACTAGCTTGGCTTTTGTTCTTTTCCAGCCCCACCCTTTTCTTCTTTGAAGTTATTGCCTTCTTAATCAAGCAGAGTAAGAATACTTATATAAGTTGGGCATGGCAGAAATGCTAGGTAGGTATTTATCATCTCTCCGCGGTGTTCTGAATGACAGAAAGAGGTTCTCTAATCCCGAGGGAGCATCGCTCTCTCGCGTGAGTTTTTCCCTGACCCCACACCCAGGTGACGGCACCTACTTTATGTGAAAACTGCTTGCTAAGCTGAGAGAAAGATCAGAGACATGACCCAAAGTGAAAACTGCCCATGATCCCCTGCTCTGATAGCCTATTCATTCCCACATTCAACCAATATACTGTGTGCCTTCTTCGTTCGGCCATTGCATGGACAGCCGAAAGGGAAGGAAGCCAAAGTTGCAGTTGCCCTTAGAGGCTCACAGGCTGATTAGAAAGAAACACAGACAGGCAACAGAACCAAATCGCAGGGCTGAAGAGCTGCAATTAGTTTATCAGCTGCATGACTAGGGGCAGAGCTATGTCATTTCACCACACAGACTTTCCAGTATTTTGAAGATCGGGGCGCAGTCCGCCTCCATCTCGCTCTTCTACTTGCTTGGTTACCACTGTGGTTCAGTTTGGGCGCTCGGATATGAAGCGCTGCTGTGACGTTTAGAGATGCCCTCTGCTGCGTGCTTAAACAGCCCCTTTTACTTCAGATGATTACAGCGGCTAAAATACCTGCACCTTGCTTTCTTTGGGCTAAAAACAATTAAGAAGTTGAGTTAAATCCACTCTCTCAGTTGATGAGACTGAACAAGGAGGGTTAATCAGAGCACGGGGGGGGGGGGTGCACAGTGTTGTTAGTACCGCCAAGGCTGCAGAGTCTATGGAGATGCTCATGCCTCTCTCCTCCGTGGCTTCCGCTTGCAGGTGTCTTCTCCACCATTCAATCATGAATGATCACTAGGAAGATTAAATGCATCTGAGAAAAGCAGAGAACACCGCCACAGTTTTTTAATCTGCCACAGTCTTCCACCACTTCCGAGCCGATTTGACAACTGCATTTATTTCGCATTGCAATTGCTACAGGTTAATAATATTGTTTTATCGGGAAACATTTATCTTGAGGAAGAAAGTTATCCTAATACAGCAGATAACTTATCCAAGGACAAATAGAAAAGGGGGCTCTGTCTAGAGGGTAATACTAATGCCTGCCGTGCTATAAAAATAAATGAAATCTGATTAAAACTACTGGAGAGAAGAATAAGTCACCATTTCATGAAATATCATTTTCCTGGTTGGAGCCATTTTCATTTTTTGTCAGCTTAAAACACTGTATTAAGGATGAGATGGCTTTGAAACAGAAACAGATATCTCCACCCCTACAATTATAAATGGTGTCATAGGCTTGTAATCCTGAGGGGTTTAATCTAAAGTATTTTCTCCCTAAAATTGATAGAGAAGCGCACTAGGAATTCAGAAGATTTTAATTAAAGTTGTTGAAAAACATTTAATAGAATTTTAAAGGCTGGCTCACTAAGTATTTCTGATAATGAGTTTAATTTATGCAAGAAATTTCTTAATAAATTTGGCAGTGCCAAAATAGCCCACCTGAGCATAATATATATTTTCAGGGAAGCATTTTTTTTAATTAGGCAGCTTTAACTAATTCACAAATGTAAGTTCATTTTAAGCCCCATTCAAAATTGGATTATTAAATCCACCGTTTAAAAATAATGGAGCAACAGCATTTTAAGGAAGGAAAACAAAGCACAAAGATGAGACAGCATAGTCTTAACCATAGGGATCTTCTTTATGTGTTAAGTAAAAGCAGTTTGAGTTGCAGATTAAGGAGGCATTCAGGATCATGATTTACTCTGATATGGAAAGCTGAAACACATTCAGCCTAAAATTATTTCTTGATTTCCTCTAAGGTTGCCGGCAGCATTGGACAGAGTCTCAGAGGTTACTCAACTCAACCCCACCAGTGCTAAGTGACTTGCTAAGGAAGGCATGCAGCTGTCAGCAGCAGGTGGGCTGCTTGTAGGTGCAGGTGAGGTTTCCATAATAAATCATCTCCTAATGACAGCAGCCTGCATTTCTGCGAGTTCATTTTATAAAGGACAATGCAGTTTAGATATCCTAAAACTTGGAAGGGTGTGCTTGCTTCATTCTACAAGAGATTTTCTTTCTGGAAGAAATTTCCTATGTGCCCTCTGTTGACAGACAATGGCTGCAAAGTGCTAGGCTTCATATCCCTCCTTTAAAAAAAAACAAAACAAAACAAAACAAAACCTAACATACTCTAGGTTGGCAACAGCAGATCTCAACGTGTCAACAGGAAAGATGAATGACAGGGAGACAAATAAGGAAAGAAAAAAAAAATACAATCATAGCAATTCTATGCTATAGTAACAAAGTACCTTCTTTTGACTTTTCAATGAAATTTTCTAACAAGCCTACAAAAGGTATTGAACTTTTTACACTCATGAACCCTGAAGAAGAGGATGTATATTAAAGAAGGAAGAGGACCAGGATGGGAAGTGATGATCTCAGATGGCATGTGCATAAGCCAATAAGGAAGAGTTACATTACAAAACTTGCATTTAATCATCTGAGAGGTGGTGTGTGTTGAAATTGCTCATTATGTTTATTAATTCTTTATTTGCTTGATCATTTCTTTGTTTTGAGATAGAGGCTTGTCTGGAATGTTTGATCTTCCTGCCTTAGTTCCTCAAGGCCATGGACCACAGGAGGCTACCACCGCTGCCAGCTTTTTTGTTTGTTTGTTTGTTTAATTGTTCAAGCAACTGGAGTTTCTTAAGAAAGACTATAATATAAACAATATAAAAGACCAAAAGTGTCACTAAATTTTATTTGTTTGTTTTTATTTTATGTCCATTGATGTTTTGTCTGCATGCATACCTGTGTGAGCGTGTCAGATCCATTGGAAGTGGAGTTACAGACAGTTGTAAGCTGTCCTGGGAGTGCTGTCAATTGAACTCAAGTCCTCGAGAATAGTAGTCAGTGCTTTTAGTTCCTGAGCCATCTCTCCAGCCCCTTTAGTGGATTTTAAAAAGTTCTTCATTATCAATACATTAACTATGCATTATTAATGTGTTCATTATGATATTTTTCATATATATTTATAATGTATTTTGATCACTTTTGCTCAGTAGTATCTCTTGCACCTCCCACTGATCTCTCCTTTCTTTCCTAATAGTTCTTCTACCAAATAAACACTTTCTTTTGTGATAGTCATTCAATAAAAAAAAACACTATAGAGGAGGAGGCTCGCACCTGCATGTAATCCCAGCATTCAGGAGACTAAGGCTGCAATATCAGGAATTCAAGTTCAGTCTGAGATACACAGTGAGACCATGACACAAACCAATGTAAATAGCAGTGTGGAGGGAAGAAAGAAAGAGAGAAGGGGAGTAAGGGGAAAGAAAGCAGTGTATTGATAGGAAACACATGTCTATTTTTTTTAAAATATAACTGCTTCATTTTTCTCTTTCTTTTCCTCCTTCCAACTCCTCCCATGTCCTCTTGCTCCAACCCATTTATAAAAGTCTTACTCCCTCTCAAATTAATGGCATCTTTTTCTTTGATCATTACTATTATATATATAATATAATTTCTTTTATCATATATATTTGTATCATATATATATATATATATACATACACACACATACAGATATGCAAATAAAATGAGTTGAGTCAAGGCCAGGCACTGGTATTGGATAATGGGGTGGGGTGCATCTCTGAGGAAGACGAAGTTTTCGTCTCTGAGAAGTTAGTAGTTACATGCGTTTCTTTATCTGGAGGGAGAACCTTCTTAAAGATCTCCCCATTCCAAGTTAGCACATCTATTGGTGCTGTAAATGCTCAGGTCTTGATTAGGCAGCTATCATCGATACAGTTTCCTTGCCATTGCTAGAAAACAAAATCTCCCAGAGATTTTCTGATGCTCTGGCTCTTACAGTCTTTTCTCCCCTCTTTCCACGGTGTCCCTCAAGCCTTAGGTGCAGGGATTGTGCTGTAGATGTTCCACTTGGACTGGGTACCGTACATTCACCTGTTCTTTGCATTTTGACAAGTTTGTGATTTTCTGTATCTTCATTTGCTGGAAACAACAGAGGCTTCTCTGATCTGGGTGGAACCTAGAGTTATCTGTGAATATGAGTATTTAGGATAGAGTTAAAAATTATGTTGGTCTAATAAAGTGGTAATAGTAGGTTTTTCTCTAAGATCTATGGTTTCTTTAGCCTCGGGTATTTGGCTAGGGTTTCGGTACAACCATCATTTTCCTCTATAACCAACAGTTCTCTAATTGGACCTAAGACCCACTCATCAAGTGTTTTTGTAATATTTGCACTGATTTTTTAAATCAGAAGGCCAATGGGATTCTCATTTCTAAAACTTTTTTTGATATAACTCATACTTTTGCTCAAATTGCTCTGTAGAGTGAAGGGCTCACAGTAAAGAACCAAAATGAACTTTTCTGAAATAGAAGTAAAAAGGAACAGATTCTACACAGGAATTTGGGGCTCCTCCTCTTCCTTATTCCCTAGCCCCAGACAGAAAATAATTAAAAAGCTTGTATCCACTTTATTATTTATTTTTATTTTATGTGTGTGTTAGCTTATCTGCATGTTTGTCTGTAAATCATGTCATGCCTAGTTACCCAGAAGGCCAGAAGAGGGCACCATATCCTATGGAACTGGAGTTAAGAGATAGTTGTGAAATGCCATAAGGGTGCTGGGAATCCAAATTGAGTCCTCTGAAAGAGAAGTACTCTTAACTGCTGAGCCATCTTTTCAGCCCCAAAACAGAAGGCAATTTTGTAGGTTGCTTCTTTAAATCAAGGGTTAATTTTATTCAACATGATTGGGTGTGTAGTAGAAGGAGCGGCTGGATGCTTGTTGTTTGAACCACCTGGCTAATTTACACCCAAAATAATCACACAGAAACTATATTAATTAAATTACTGCCTGGCCCATTATCTCTAGCCTCTTATTAGCTAACTCTTACATCTTGATTTAGCCATTTCTACAAATCTGTGTAAAACAACAAGGTTGTGGCTTGCTGGGAAAGATTCTAACCAGTGTCAGTCTCAGGCAGGAGCTTCATGGCATTTGCCACTCTGCCCTTCTTCCCAGCATTCAGTTCTGTCTACTCCACCCACCTAAGTTCGGCCCTATCAAAGGCCAAGGCAGTTTCTTTATTCAACCAATGAAAGCAACACATAAACAGAAGGACCTCCTACACCATGGGTGAGTGTTTCTTACATGGGAGATAGCCGTCTTGGGCTGAGACATAGCAATCAGCAGCACAGGTACTGCCTTCACTAGCAGAGTTTATGCTTTGGTGTGTGATACAGCACTTCCAGTGAAACCGCATGCTACCTCGAAGATTAGGCAATCACACTAGGATATCTGAGTCATATTTCAGTTGCACTGCTTCTTCTAATCAGTTCATTTTTATAACACAGGCAGGATGGCCATTTTTCATTTCCGAGTATCCCTAGGAAAATGACCAAGTGAAGGCTGCCCTTTGAAGGCGATCAACAGGACAGCAGTAGCCAAAGCAAATACATCAGAGAGACAGCCACTTATATTTTTTAAGTATCATATTTCAATTCTATAAAAATATAAAATAACGTTGCCAAATCTTCT
>NC_022018.1:26163945-26173740 GCF_000317375.1 Microtus ochrogaster
AAAAAAATGAAAGAATAAAATAGAGTGAGTTAAAGCTGTGCAATTTTTACAGGGTGATGGGATAGCTAAAAAGAAAAGCATGATAATGAGGCACTGAAGTTTATCAAAGCCAGTTGTACCATCCTCACTAAGCAGGAAGTACCAAAAAATACAATGAGGCAGGAGATCGAGTGTTCCTAGTGTAGGGACTGGAATCCTGATGAACTTGCTTGACATAAAGCAGAGCCTCAGACAAGGGGTAGATCTTTCGTACTGTCCTGGAAACAGGAAGAGATGGTTATTCCAGTAGTTGTTCTAACTCAGTAACCATACCCTGTATCCAGAACCTCATCAGGTGAATCTGATTGAAAGCCACTTAAGAGATGGGAGTCCAACTTGCTGTATACCAACAAGAGGAGGGTTAAGTGAGTCACGGATTTGAACGCCAACAAGTCAGGAAGAAAATAAAGGACAAGACTGTTTAGTTTTATCTTAGGAAGCATGACTGAAACAGTCTTTGTAAACACTTTAGGATAGCCTGAAGAAAAGGAAAGAGCATGAAGTACATGAGAATCTCCTCACCTTTCATTAAATTTGACATGAGCCTAAGACTACCATACATTAATATTTTCACAGGTGGCAAATATTTTAAAAATTAACTGACCAATTCAGAAAAGAGAAGTTGGTGAAGATGAATATAGTTTTAAAAAATTCAATAATTGTGTGTATCAAAATAACTAGCCGGAAAATGTATCATTTTTAAAAGATTATAAAGAGAAAAGAGAACAAAACCTTCTACACTACACTTTATTAAAATTGTGTTTATGAATGGGAGAAAAGACTCAACTGGTAAAGATGCCCACAGTCAAGCTTGACAATCTCAATTCAGATCCATGGTAGAAGAGGAAAGCTGGCTCCTATAAGTTCTCCTCTAACCTACACACACACACACACACACACACACACACACACACACACACACACAATAGTACCACCCCAATGCATGCACACGCATGCATGGATACACAAAAGAAAAACAAAACAAGCAAACAACATTTGACTAGATTCAGTATATAATATAAGGAGGAGCCAAGTGTTGTCATAGGAACCTATAATCTCAGTAGCTGGGAAGCTGGGGCAAGATCATGAGTGTGAGGCTAGAACAAGATTTTAGCTTAAAAATTAGTTGATTAGGTTCAAAAATAATAAATGAATGATAAGAAGCAAATTATGTATGGAGGAGGAAGAAAACAGAAGACCCAGGGTACCTCCTAAGTGGTAACATTCAGTTCAACAAACACACTGCTCCTCAGAATCAAAACATGGTAGTGCCCAGCTTGAAATCTCAACTGTGGTACGATTGTCTTTGTCAGAAAGTCACTTCCATTTGTGGACACAATTCAAACAGCTTTGGAATTATCTGGAAGAATTACTAAAGGATATTATTTTTATCATGTTTATAAATATATGAAGGATAAAGTATAATAATTAGAAATGTTGAGAAATGCTTGCCAAAGCCCCAATCACTAAAATAGTATTTTTTCTTCTAAGACTAAAGAGGTGGGCCAATGGAGTCAAGTTAAAAACAAAACAAAACAAAAAAATGTACAGACCTATGTGCACACAGACCTAAAAGTCAATTTTTGACAAAATATGGTGAAAAAATAGTACATTTCTCAATATGAAACCTTATCCATAAATAATATTAAACACAATAGAATACTGAATGTTCATGACATATAAAAATACTTATAGTTGTGTTGAATGAGAAAACAAAGGATACCAACTTTATGATAAATGCATATATATGTATATATGTATAGATATGAGAGGTTATTTCAAATTTGTAAATAATCTTTAATAGTGTTAGCAACATTTCTTCATCTCTGTGCAATTATCTACCTCTGAAGACTGTTTGAAGGGGTTTGGGAGCCATTCTTTACAATGAGGAACATTTGTTGAATCGTTCACGTGCAGTAATCAACAGTATAAGTCATTTGACATAAACTGACTTATTTAATCCTTTCAAAAATTGAAAGACTCATATTACCTTCATTATAGGAGCAACCAAATAAAAGCTTTGTAAGGACAAGAAAGTTTGCCAAAATCATACAGACCCTTGAGCCACAATGTGGGTCCCAGAACCAACTTCAACATCCATTTCAAGAGTTGTAATATTGTCCTGCTTCAACCAATGCAAGGACATACATGTTGACTGAGGAATTTTAGCTTGCTGGGGGTCCTACAAATGACCTCTTTCTCTCTCCCCTCTAATAACTCAATTGGCTCTTTAAAGCTGCCTGATAGGTGCTCGTGTCTCTTCAAGCACCAGATATTCAGGATCATAGGTCAGTAATTTTTCCCAGTTCAGGTGAGCTTCCACAGTTGCAGACTTGTCCCTGAGCTCTGGCAACAGATCACCCTTGCTTCCAGAAAGTTGAGTTATTTGTGTGCTGCAGACTGTGAAATCAGAGACAGTCTGTTTCTATGGGAACCAGCTTTATTTAATCCAAGAGGGCACTGAAGAGTAATTTCTGAGTGTTACCGAGTGAAGGAAAGTTAGCTGCACATCACAGCCTTAGTTAGAATCATTATTTCTTTCACTTCCCTTGTTCCCCTCCAGAGATTCTTTTTAACCCTGTAGAGCTTACAGGATTGCAGTAGCATTACTTATCCTAATAAACCCTGTAGGAATCTTCAGCACATCTCAAACACTACAGTGATGTCTTTGATACATTCTCTAGTCTTCCTCGTCTCCCGAAATTGATATCACAATACTGGAATGCACAGAATGCACTGATTTAATGTAAGGGCCTTCAGTCTTTGGGAATGAATGTGCAAAAGCCAGGAGAATAGGTAATCAGGAAAGCTAGTATTAGTATTCTCGTCTTTATTTCTGAATGTTTACACTTAGTTGCCTGATTCTAATTTTAAGTCAGGAATTAAGGAAAGACTCATATTCTTATTCTTAATTTTATATACTCATGTTTACTATTGGGCTTTTAAAATAATAAGATGTACAATGTTTTCTTTCTGATTTACATATTCCACATAATTATTATGATAAGAAACCTTAAGGCTTTTATTTTGAATAAGTACCAGTCTCCTTCAGAAATTTATGTCTGTCAAAATAGTTCAGTATTACCCAGAAAAAAAATTAATGTGCATTTAATTCAAAGATGTATCTTTGAAAACTAATTAACTATTAACACTTATTTAGCATGAAAGAGTATTCATGATATGGCTCACATACAGATATCAGAAGAAAACTAACAGCAATCAGTTTGCCCCTTCCATCATTTGAGTTTTGGGGCATGAAAGCAAGCGCCCTTAACACTCTGAGCCATTTCAGCAGATTCCAAAAGAGTAACCTTAGCTTTCATGTTAGCAGGAACTGTAGGCACCATTTGTCGTAGCTAAGTTAATTCCTGAAACTAAGGGAATGTCTAAGTGCTTGTAAGTACTTTCTAAGCTTTTATTTAGGTGATAAGAGGTACCGGGAGATAAAATTTAAAAGTTACATTAAAAAAAAATGGTTTGCCAACTTTCTTTTTCCTATTTTTAACTTAATTTATTTTCATTATGCTTAAAGAAATAGATGCCTTAATTATTTTAACAAGGATAAAATCAGTGTGTCCATCACTTTATCATGAGATGAAATTAAAATCTGAACATTCAGCAATATAAGAATTAAAAAGATTAAAAACTAGGACAGCATTTATAAATTAATTAAAGATGAAAATTTCAATATTAAGGACTGTGGAAATTTTAAACACACTCAAGAGCACACTTTAAGATCTCCAGCAATCTTAGAAATTTAATGTCAGTGCTTATCATATAATATCTGCTCCACTGAATTTTTTCTGATACATTTTACAATTACTTAGAAGGACAAACCAATATCATTAAGGTTCCTGTCTAAACCACCAGAGTGCTGTATGCGTGTAACCAAAGTTTTAACAACTGTCTCCACTGTGAAACACCTTGAAGCGAATGTCACCCTTTGGACATTTTCCCAAGGAACTTAATTATTAAGCTGCCCCAAGCATATTTACATTTACCTTATTTGTTTGGAAAATGAATATCCCATTGTTTAATAAATATTAGAAGAGGGCTTTCAGCTCATTGCTTTAGAACTTAAGTGTGGTTTTCAGATTTAAATCTATTCCTAACATTCATGAACCAAAACACTCCCTAATGTCCTGTGTAGGGATGGCATAGAGCCTGGCGGACTCTGAACAGTCATAAAAGTCAGCCAATATCTAAAGAATGGTCATATGTTAGGAATTTAATAATTTTAAATAATAAAATTCAGAATGACTAAGAACTATATACCCACTGATTTTAAATTATGATATTCAAGCTCACTTCTAGTACAAGCAACTGAAATGATGGCCAATTTTGTATTTTCTTGATGCTTTCCTCTTTATTTTTGTGTGTTTGTGTTTCTATTTGTGCATGTATGTATATGAATGTGGAGGTCAGAGGCTAATGTTTGTCTTTCCTCCAACATGTTGCTCCACAACAATTGGTGTTTGCAATTTGTCACAAATCTAAAATCCATGGAGCCAGTCAACCGTAGGTCAAAAGGTTTCCCCATTCCGAGGAGCAGGCACATTCTTGGTTTTTACTAGTGTCTATGAAAAGAAGATTCTGATGACTCTCACAGCAGAGATTAAGCAGTGAAGAAAGAAGCTGAACTCTACTCTCAAATCATTGTTGATATGACACTACCCATCCTTGTGGTAACCAGACTGAGCCATCTTTACATTTGCTAGAATACAGAGAGTAATAGATTGTTTGTGTGTGTGTGTGTGTGTGTGTGTTTGAATTGCATGAGTAATAAAATTTACAAGTTTAAAATAAAGATGAAGAAATATAAGGCATTTTTGATATTGATGAACAGTCTTCAAACCATTTTAAGCTTTTTGTAATATGTCAGTTAGCCTCGGTAAGCTTTCAATTTTCTTAATCCAGGAATATTTATTCTTATCCTTTATAGTGTGAACACATTACTTATAAGCAATTGTAAAACAACGTATTTCCTTAAATGAACATTGCTTCACAGGCACAGTTGAAATCAACTGAAAAAAAAATGTTGTAAACCTTTTTAGGGAATTTACAGGGCTCTGAAAGATTTTACAATTATGGAATCATCATGTGATAATTCAATCTTTCATAGTTTATGAAGAACACCAACCACATGTATCTGTGTGCACACACACGCCAACACACACACACACACACATAGTTTATGAAGAACACCAACCACATGTATCTGTGTGCACACACACGCCAACACACACACACACACACACGTGAATATCTTCATTGAGAAATGCACATTTTCAGGAATGCAGTGCCTATTAGGCTGTACATTTATAAACAAAATAATGAACCCTCACACATTTAAAAACAAAGAAATGGATCCTCAAATAATTGATAATTATCAAATATTGATAATTGAAATGCTTGCTTATGACAGTAATATATTGGTAAGTAGTTACTGTTAGTATAAACAGAGAAAGAAATGAGTAGAAATAGACTTAACCAGCTGTAGTTTCTAATTATCTTTTTTAAAAAACCTATTTTGTCTCTGAGGAAATGTTTGAGATTATACAGGCACATGTACAAAACATGTCAATTGTAATTCCAATAGCACTGAACAATTATTTTATCTGAAATAAGAATGTCTCTAACATTTTCATTAGTCTGTGTGGTAATATAGATCATTTTCCATACATAATTTGTTTAATTTTTCCTTTTATTGAAAATAAACCTTTTTTATAAAATGCATTTTGGTTATGGCTTCCCCTCCCCCTACTCCACCCATTTAGCTCCACACCACCTCATCCCATCTGCTATGTAAAAATTTCTCCCAGAATGAAACATTTCATTTGTTAAGGTTGGTCTTCGATCATCAAAATGAACACCTCAAATTGGCTTCAGGAAGTCCCTGAAACTGACCAGATTCACTAGGCCCCTCCCTCCCAGAGTAAGCAATAAAGCTGCTGAGAATCACGTTCAGCCAAGACAAGCTGTAAGGAAGATTGAAAGCAAAGCAGCTGCCTGGAAGAAGCAGAGAAAAGCCAAGCAGCCCTGAAGAGGTTTAGACCAACTAAGTCACATAGAAATGAAACTTTTAACCTATTGAGATGTCTCCTGATTTTGAAGTATGCTCCAGCTTCCTGGTTTTTGTGAATTGTCACCCGTGCTGAGGTGAACTTTGGTGATTCACCTGTCTTTGATTCATTTATGTTCCTGTAAGTAACCCTTCACTCATTTACCTGTAAGAAATCCAATAAAACCCATTGGTTCCTCACGTTGGACTTTGGTGGTACCATACTTTGTTCTGACACTGGCTTTCTGTCTGACTAGACTGTGAGTAGTTCCTTCCCAGTAGAAATATTTTGTCACACAACACCATCCAGATCCACACCCTTTCTGTCACTCATTAGAAAACCAACAGTCATCTAAGAAGTGATAATAAAGGAAGATTAATCAAAAACACACTAATTGGAATATGACAAAGCAACGAAACAAGGAGCCAAAGAAAAAACACAAGAAATTTATATAGTCTTAAAAACACATGTGTGCACACAGAGTAGTCCCCTAAAACCCCAACCTGGAAGCCATAATATATACTTAAATGACTTGCAAGGTAGAAAAGAAAAAATAAGAGACAACCTCCAGAGATGCTTTTGAAGTTTGTGCTGTTGGCCATTTACGGCTGGACATGGGGACTACTGTTATGAGTGGCTTGTTTCTCCAGTAAGACTCCCTTAGAGAAAACTAATATTTTGTTTGCAATTGGCTATCAATTGGAGTTAGCATAAGGTTAGGAATGGGATGTCTGTCTACTTTTTTTCTCAGCTCTAGGACCCCATCTAATGCAGACCTTTGCATGCTCAGTGTGTGCTCACACAATCTGTTAGTTCATATGTGTGCCATCCCTGTTGTCACGTGGTAGTCTTGGTTCCTTAGTATCCTTTGTGCCTCCACTTCCACAGAAGTCCCTGAGCCCTGAGGGGAAGGACTTGATGAAGACAGCCCTTTCAGTAATGAGCATACCAAAGTCTCTCACTTTCAGCATAATGTCTCTGGATTTGCTCCCATCTGCTGCAGGAGGAAGCTTCTCTGACGGTGGCTGTGGAAGGCACTGATCTATGAGTTTAGGAGCCATTTTTGTCATGTTCCTTTAACAGAAGAGTAGTATTTTGTTTTCTCCTCAGTCCCTGGCCTACCTAGTCTCTGACTCTTTTTCTACCTGAGCAGCATTATGTGCATTTTATCTCATACGGTGGACCCACCATTATAGGTTGAGGTATTTGTAGCTGAGCTGTTGTTTCTTTTCTCCTTTGATAACATCTAGAGTAGCTTCCAGTAGCATAAATACAAATTCATAGGAGTAATGGCTCTAAGTGGTGGCCAGCTTGAGTTCTCTATGTTAGATGAATGTGCCCATATACATTTATATCTACAAATCACCTCATGTAACAAAGCTAGCCCACACCATAGAAAATGTACCAATTGTCACAGGTCCTACAGTGCTACTATTGCCTAAGTTATGACATGAAAAGAATTAGTAAATAAGAAAATTTTGACTATAGTAAAATCTTGCTCTCTCCTTCTCTCTCTCCCTGTGTCTGTCTCTGTCTCTCTGTCTCTCTGTCTCTGTCTCTCTCTCTGTCTCTCTCTCTCTCACACACACACACACAAATTTTTTTCACCAAAGCACCTGATATAGGATCATTTATAATAAAGAAATTGTTGAACTTTAGGTAGCAAAAAGGAATCTTCTCTGTTATCAATTTCCTCTCATAGATATTTACAGTTATACTTTCTTAGCCTATACGTATCTAGACTGTGATGCATTTCTCTTGATAGAGAATTAACACAGAACACAAAGATACCACATTCAAAAGAGATCAAAACTTTTTTGACATTTTATAATATGCTTTAGAGGGCACAGAAACAGAAAGTAGCATATGAATATACACATACATGTCTATGTGCCTACACACAAAAATATGTTTGTTACACGAGAGATCTGAAAAATAAGTTAAGAAAGAAAAATGCATTTTTATAGTCTTTCATATATTATGTGTGGCTTGGTTTGGAAGTTGTGGCTTACATTTGAATCTCTCTCTTTCTTAAGGTGAGGACAGGGACAGGACTGGTGTCTTTGGGGGTAGCTAACTGAGTATTCATTATTGCCTCTGTAACACACCCTGAGCATCTTGCTTACCTTAGAATAGTTAAAATTCCCTTTCTCTGTCTCTTTCCTAATCATCTTCTCCTCCTTCTCTGGCTCTCTTTCATATTCTCTTCTCACCCATTCATCTTCATTTTGTTTTAATCTCTTAAGCAATATAATATAATTTCTGCAAGAGATGACAATTTCCTGCTTGTAAGCTTCACAGTCATTGGGTTAGGGGACTTTCAGCAATTCTAACACTGAGGGAATCCATGGAAGCGTGCTGATCAAGTGTGACACACTAGATGAAGACATCCACTTAGGGCTGAAGAGTCATCTTTCTTAAAACCCGACACATTCATGGTGAGCTAGTGCCAAGACAAATGCACGCAGAACTATAGCCTGGAAATACTTAAACATATTATTTGAATCCCAGATGTATCATTTTTTTTCTTAAAGTAAACATTGGCATGCAAAGCCAATAGTCTGAGTAATCCTGTCTTGAAGTGTAACTTTATTTGTTATGGGGATTTGCTCAGGAAAGAGAAGGGAAAAAAATAAGCCCAACCCTTCTGAGTCTAGCACAGAGAGAAAAATCACTGTTTCTGCAACATTGGAGACATTATTTGAGACCATGTAAGTGACACCGCCTAAAGCTACTTCAACAATTCTCAACTAAAATTTGATTTAATTGTTTTCAGCAAAATGTTTCATTGGCACAGGCCTCCAGCATGATTGCTGTTTGTCTTTTTATTAGCAGATAGATACTAAGTTCTACAAGAGAGAATTCCACAGCACATCCAGATAGCGTGGCCACAGTCATTCCCAGCACTAAGCAAGGCCCTCTGTATTATTCTGTGATGCATTGTGCCTCCAGAACTGATGGAGCTGGCAAGGTCATTACAGTCCCACTGTTACCAACATGAAGGTCATGGTGGAAGGGTTCTATAGATACACTGTAATTTGTCTTTTCCTCCATTTCTTTAAGGGACTTTTGCATTTCCTCTTTAAAGGTCTTCATCATTTTCATAAATTTACATTTAAAGTGATTTTCTTCTGCTTCTTCTGGTTAGGATGATCAAGTCTTTTTGATATGTGACTACTGAGTTCTGGTGTTACCGTGTTGCTTTTCAGGTTGTTGGAGGAATTTTTGCAATGGCACCTACCCATCTCTTCCTTTAAATGAGGCCAGCAGTGTCTTTACATCTTGGCCCAATCCTTGCAGTGGCTGTCTGAGGGTTTGATAGTTTTTCTTGGTCTGCTCTGTGCTATCAATGTCTGTCTCAGAAAACCTCTGAGGTCAATATAAGCCTGCTCTCTTGGTCTTCTCTCCTGGTTTGCTCTCTTGGTGTTCTCTCTTAATGCTCTCAGTTTTTTAGTAAGCTCTTGGACCCTTCAGTAGTACAGAAGTTCTCAGTTCTTAGGCAGGGTTTGGATAGTAGCTTTTAAGTCCCCTGAGTATTGGAGCAAGCTGTGTTTCAGAGTTCCACCGAAGTTGCAGGAAGATATTCTGATACACTGTAATTTGTAAATGAACTAGTTTGTGTATAGAACTTTATAACTTGATAAAATTCTGAAAGTGCCAGGCGGTGGTGGCGCATGCCTTTAATCCCAGCACT
>NC_022018.1:26173893-26230099 GCF_000317375.1 Microtus ochrogaster
AAAAGAAAAGAAAAGAAAAGAAAAAAAATTCAGGAAGAATGTTTTTGATCCAAAGGTTTTTGGGTTTTTTGGGTTTTTGTTTTTGTTTTTGTCATTGTTAGTTTTGTAGGAAAGACTTGGTTATACAGATCCATCCTTGTTTTGACTGTATACTTGCATAGTTCAGGTCTGCAGCAGACTGAAGGAGTCGGTCTTCATCAGCATCCTTGGAAACTTTCTAATACCCATTTCTGCTTTCTTCTCTGCTTCTATCACCATTCTTCCAAATAGAACAGTGGGCAAGCAGGCTTCATTATTCTATGAGAAACATACTACAGACATGTTTCTGAAAATTTTTCACCAGCTAGATTGCTTTATACAACTCTCCAAGTTTATTTTGTTTTGAAATTCCCTAGGTTGGAAAAAACACCCAATCATAAATATGTCATGTCGCTGTCTACCACAATACCCAAGTGTCTCAAGATTTTCCTTTTCACTCTCTTCCCTGACTACATGAGAAGTGTTCTAAATGTCAGTTCATAAGCCTTTTCTCTTGTCTCCGTAGAATGTATATCAATGCATTTTCTGTATATTGACACATTTTTATTAAACTTATGATTTTTAGCAACTTCTATGTCATGGTAACCTTTAACATCAAAATTTTAGCTTCAACTTCTAACCTCAATTCACCATTAAGTCTCTATTGTTTGTTGATTTCATTTGTTGGGTATTACACAGGAATGAAACTCTCTGTCTGTAGGATCTATATCGTCCTAGTTACTCTTGCAAGATATTTTGGGCTCACAAATGCAGACTGTTCTCATACCTGGATTCAACCTAGAGGCAAATAGCATTGACTGGAACTTTCAAATTATAGCATGAATCAGACAGCTTCATCTCTTGCTTAGATGGTCACAGTTGTCCAAGGAATTGCAAGGTTTCAGGCTTTTCTCTTTGACATTTGTCAATGGAGCAGCCAAAAAGTTGTTTTTAAGTACAAACCATGTCATTTACTGTGGTTAAAATGTCTTGGTGGCTTCTCTTCATCTAACAGAAAAGCCAAAGTCCTCCATGTCTAGAAGGCTCTACAGTGTTTGGTCTTTTAATTTCTCTGATTATTTTTACTGCATTCTCCTTCACTTGAAGACTCAGCAACTTTTTGTTTTTATGCTTTTTAGATATGTCACTCTAAAAACAGAATATGATATTATCTGTTGCAGAAATGTTAAGGAAGAATTTTGCAATATTTCAGAAAGTATTTTCATAAGAACCACTCCTGTATAACAAGCCTTTGCAGATTGGAGCTAGTAAGTGCCTCTGAGATAGACTTCTGACACCAGAACTTCTCATAAAGGATGCACTCCCATTATCCATGCAAAAGGTAGCATTTAGCTCTCAAACATAATCTAACCACTTATATAAGGAGAGTTTTTACTTCATTGAGTGGATGGAACCACAAGAAATGGGTAGGATGAACTCACTCTGTGAGATCCATTAGGAGAGCGTCACCGTAGAATTCTTCCCCACGCTGTGAAGTAGGAACCCGTCTAACACGCTTGTTTTGCCCGTAGCGGGAACTGAAATAATGGGAGACAGGGAGTGTGGAGTGTGAGTGGTGCTTTTGTAATAGCGACTTCAAAGAAGAGACACGATGAAGTGGTGGCCCAGACACTAGTCCTAGAGAAAGATCCATGTTTTTCCCAGTGCAACTCAATTCCTGTGTGGTTGAGCAGGTTCTCTGTCCTTTTGGGATATCAGTCTTTCCATCTGTTTCTTACGATAACATTGTCTTCTACTCTTAACTCCTCCACCTTCCCACATCGTCTTCTGTCTTGCCCTCCAGTTTTTGACCTCTTAAGACAAAACTGTCTCTATATGTCAGAGAAAATAAAATATTTATCTTTCAGTGTCTTGTTTATTTCCCTTAACATATCTTTTAGCACATCTTTTTTTTTTTCAAATGGAAGGGTTTCACTCTAAAACTAAAAAATAAAACCTGTACAGTGTGCAACAAATCACTGCCTAAATGTCAGTTGAGTCATTTTGTTGTATTTTTTGTTAAAATAAAAGCCAGGTTGTATTAAGAAGTCTTAGAATACTATTCATCTATAAAGAAAATTAAACTCTCCCGGAGTTGGGAAAATAGAATTTGAGGACACTGTGTTAAGTTAAATAAGCCAGACACAGAAATACAACTACTTCATATCCTTTTGCTACATGTGGAAAGCCTTTTTAAAAATTCTGAAAGAAAATAGAGATTAGAAGGAAATGGGAGGAGGTTGAGGTTCCAGAGAGGGAGATCGAAGGTGAAATGCGTCTAAACTAGAAGAAAGATGGAGAGACATGATTGGTGCACAGGGTGTAATACATTTACATGGATGGAAATATCAGTGTGAATCTCTCTCATGTGCACAATTTAATGTGAAAACAACTATAATAAGAAGTATAAATACGGCTGAATACTAAATTGAACTCACAAGAAATACTGACAATGTTGCGACCCACACTGGATGTTTACCTTTTGGTACTTACATACATCATCCACAAGGAGACTCTGTATTCCCATCCCTGAACCCCCAGTCTTTTGTTCTTGTCTTTGTGTGTAAGTCTTTTTTATGTCTACTCTGTCTACCTCTGTGGTGGGTGTGGATGAGTGTAGATGTGTTTTTAAGCATGTGCAGCTTCATATGTGTGCAATGCATACGTGTGCAGGATTACTGGAAGTAATCCTCAGATGTTATTTATCAGTTTACCTTGCTTTTTGAGGTAGGGTCTCTCTCCAATTAGGTGTGGCAGAGTGGCCATGAAGCTGATGAATTTACCTGTCTCTGCATCTCTGGCATTAGGATTATAGTTAAAACTACCATATATATGACATTTGGGGGTATGAGTTCAAGAGATCAAACTCAGGGGTCTAGTGCCTGAAAAGTTAAGCAATGAACTTTTGCAATGAACCATTTATCTAGCCCTTGTGTACACATTTAAAAAAAAAACATGGAAAACACTTTTCTGTGCAGTCTATGGGCTCTCTTGAACACTTGTTTAAGTCTTTGGACTTTGTTTTACTTTGTGTTGTTAATCTTGACTTTGTGGTTACGTCCGTATTTCAAACTACTGCTTCCCTGTGTTCAAGACTTAGTCTGCAAAAGCAAATGTTTCTACTGTTTTTCTCTGCCATCTGCAGTGTGTTCTCCCAGATCCTGACAAGTTACACTGTCCCTTGGTTCTCGATCATACGGTCATTAACTATGAACATAACACATGAACATCAGCCACTTGTCACATCTAAACACTTAAGCAGTTATTTCTTATGCATTGCACATCTAGGAATCCTGTTTTTCATGAAGCATAACATCACCCTCTAGTTTTTCAATTGACAGCTCTGTCTGAAGAAGTCTTCTTCTTCATCAAGAACATGAAAGCATGTCTTCTATCTACCCAGACATCCCTTCCAGGCTGGCTAATGTCTCTGTCAGTGAGATGCTGTGGCAAGTTTCTGGTGCTTCAGAGTCTACGACAGCTTTGGGCAATTTCAGAACGGCACATAGAATGCATTACACTGGGGTTGAAATGTTTCCCTACTGCAATTTATCATCACCCACAATATATATTTTAAAATACTCGGAGATCCTTTCCCTAGGGAAAGTTATAAATTAAAAGACATTTTCTTCTGTAATCTTGGGAAGCTAAACAATATAGGTTTAAAGTGTTCCATGCCCTAACAACAAAAGACAAAGTTGAAAGTAATAGACTTGTAATGATTGATTTTAAATTGAGCTGTTACTTAGAAGTAAAGCAACAGTACTGAAATTTCCGAGTGCGTTTGTTTTCCCAGGTGTTAGCCATCCCTCCCGGCTTAACTGGCTTGTGTTTACTCCATCCTCAGGCTCATTAATGATGACAGTAAATAAAACCTAACCAAGGAAGCAAGTTCTTTTAATCTGACAGGTACTCACTGAGCGTCACACCTTGAGATGAAGCAATACCCATTGCCAGAACTCCCTGCGTTTTTCAGACAGTAACTAAGCTCTGTAGCAATGTGATTTATTTTTATTTAATTGTTAGGGAAGATCCTTGGCAAAGAAAATTACAATCCCAACTCCCAAAGCCCTAGGCACTTTTTCTTAATGCCACCTGCCCTCATTATGTTTGCTTTGTCCAGAGATGTGAACTCACTTTACCTTTGCTTTACTTAAACATATTTAACGTGATACAAGGGTTGTGAAGAAAAGAGAATGCAGATCACTCAGAAGCAAAGTATTTTCATAATTCAGGGGAAACTATTCATTCAGGACAGAGAAACAAAAGCTTCCTATGCTTAGAATTGCAGGCACATTATTTAAAAAATTGTTTCTTTATCTAAATGAAGATAATCTGTTTTATCCTTTTAACCAATAAATAGTCAGCTCTATATTGCAATAGTCAAATAATCACCAATAACCATTAAGAAAGAATAACCAGCCTACAGTCCAAAACCCCAAAATCTAGATAACAAAGAAAACCCTAAGAGAGAAATATGTGGATCCTCCTAAGAAGGAGAAAAAGACAAGATCTCTTGAGTAAATCAGGAGTGTCGGGGGAGGGAGGGAGAGGAGAAATGAAGAGGAAAAAGAGGAAGGAAGTGGAATAGGAAAAAATTTATAGCTCAGTTAAAAACAATAAAGTATTAAAAAAAAAAAAGGACAGCCAAGACATCAACAGTACCACTGAGATATCCTTAGTGTCTCTCTGTATCCCACGGCCTACTTCCCATATTTATTTGGCTTTCCTTTTTCCTTGGCACATCATTTTGTTTGGAGTTTTTAAAAGGATAAATGAGAAAATGTATTGAAGACAGCCTCCTGGGTCCCTAGGAAAGAGGAGCCACTCTGTTTAGTGGCAGAGGAAAAGAGAAAGGTCAAGACTATTGCTACCTTTAACCTTGGTCCAAGAAGGTTCTTCATACAACAGACTGCTATTACTGTAAAGAGTTATGGATGACCAAGGTGCTAAGGTCAAGGGACTGCTGAGTGATCAGCCTTAAATAGTGTACCACCCATATCACCCGCTCCAACATCTGGAGGTAGACGGGACAGAAAAAAAGTGTAAGTGCCTTATGACAAAGAGATTGGTCATGAACCAATGTGCTACGGGCATAACATGTTGGCGCTTTCTGAATTCACAGATGTTTCTGTTTCCTGCGTAGGCTCTACATAAGATTGAGCTAGTAAGCATTCAGTCATAGGTAAGGTTGGGGCTGTCCATTCCAGTCTTCCACAGAGCAGCCAGATGAGTGCTTTCCACAATATTCTTCATGTATCTCACTAGAAGCCTCAAGAGTTGAGCTAAAAGTGCCCAACACAAAGTACGCACCAGAAAACCAAAACATAATTACCTTTACTGTTTGAATAGCATTACTGTATACAAGTAGGGCTGAACTATTAGGCTGAACTCCATAAACCTGCACAATTAAAATCATGACTAAAACAGAAAAACAATATTATCCATCCATATCTCTATGTATCACAGTGGTTTTCAGCCTTCCTAATGCTGTGACCTTTTAATACAGTGCCTCATGTTATGATGACCCCAAACCATAAAATAATTTTCGTTGTTACACCATAACTGTAACTTTGCTACTGTTATGAATCATAATGTAAATATATGTGTTTTCCAATGATCTTAGGCAACCCATGTGAAAGTTGTTTGACCCCAATTGGGGTCACAACCCACAGGCTGAGAACCAATGATCTGTCCGTTTATCTATTATCTAGCTATCCAACCATCTATCTACTTTTTCTGTTAGCTGACATTTATCTCTATAAAACATGTGAAGACCCAGAAGTCAAATGGAAAGCAACTAAATCAGCTACTTTTACCATCTACTCCCATGCTCTGTAAACCGTTGTATTGTTTACTTTCCAAATACACTAGAGAAAACCAAGGTCATTTGTAGCTTGTTTTTTAATGGCACAGCTTTAAGACCATGACTGTAGCCAGCTTAATATTAACATCTGTATTTCAAAATCTAATTCATAATTTGTTAAAGACAAAATCACATTTATCTCAGGCTGTCATTGACTCCTTGTGTAGGTGAGGTTCACCTCAAACTTTGGAACCTTCTGGCTTCACCTCTTGAGTGCTGGTATTGCAGGGTAGACCAGCTTGCTTGGTTTATGTCATACTGGGTTCAAGTTCAGGGCTTTATACATGTTAAACAAGAATTCTATCAACTCAGCTACATACCCAGCCTTTAGGCCCTGATATAAATATGATTCAGTTTCTTTTTTTGTTTTGCCTTCTGTTTTTCAAGACTGGGTTTCTCTGTAGCTTTTTGGAGAATGTCCTGGAACTAGCTTTGTAGACCAGGCTGGCTTTGAGCTCACAGAGGTCTTCTTGCCTCTGCCTCCCAAGGTCTGGGATTAAAGGCGTGTGCTACTACTGCTAGGGCTTGATTCAGTTTCTTTTACAAATCTTGTGTTGATGCATTTCGGTGGTGTGCAGTTTTCTACTATCAGAAACATTTTGCTCATGTTCACATTTTCCAATCACAAATCTTTACTGATACTCATTATTAAACTTTGCTGTTGGCCACTCTAGTTGGAATAAACCTCGCCTTACTGGGACTTTAGCTTCTACATGTCATAGTGTTAGGAGACTGAGACTGCACATAAGTTTGCTGAGCATTTTGTCACCTGCCTCTGCCTCCCAAGTTCTAGGATTAAAGGCGTGGGTCATCACTGCCTGGCTGATAGTGTTTTCTATACTTCCTACTTACTCACCCTTGACTCCTACTTTTGTTATTTGCTTGATATCTCCTGAAGGAAATAAGATTTTAAATTCTGGAATCAAATAGCTTTGTTTTATAATTTACTTTATTCGGAGTGCTTGCTTTTGAGGAAGGGTTTTTTTTTGTTTGTTTGTTGGTTGGTTGGTTGATTTTTGAAAAACGTAGAAAAGACATTTCTCCTTCATTTCCTCAGAAACCTTCTTCATACCACAGTTCAGCCCTCCCTTCCCCACTGGTTTCCAGGGCAGAGCTGCTGTGCTTTCATGCGCTCTCCTCATCGAACTTCTTTCTCTCTCTTCTGTGCCACTACTGTGACTCAAAGCCATACTCTTAAACACAGCAGCATTTGAAAATATTTCTGTGTGCAATAGGATAATTATTCTGCCTTATAAAACTCATATTTGGGGGTTCTTTAGTCTTCTGTCTAAATTTTATAATCAGCTTTTCAAGGTCTATTGGTGGACAAATCTATTAAAGATCCAATGGGCAAATACAATTTATAGCATTAAATACTCCCTTCTTTATACATGGTAGCTTTAAAAGGATGGAAACTTCAGACCTAAATTTTACTTTTCCCTGTATCTCAAACACCAGGATATGATAATCATGCTTCTATATCATATTTTTAATATTGGTATAGGGCTTGATTATACAATTGTTATACTTTATTCAGTCAATCATTTTTTCCAGATGTTTCCATGTTGTCTAATTTTTAGTTTTAATAAATTTTCAGTCTGTTGTATGTGAGCATGTTTTCTTAAGCCCTTACCAGTAACCTCCCTGTCTTAATTACTATTTACTAAAAAAAGAAGGTATATTTGTTTTCAATAAAAATCTTAGTAAGCCAAGATTTTCTGATTGTTGAAAATTTTTCATTCTTTTTCTTCCTGTTCTGATTTACTAACCCAAATTCTACCCTTTCTCCTCCCCAGTCTCCCTATCCCCACTTAAATCTTTAACTCAAGTCTTCCCCTTATGCTTGCAGTCACCTGTACTCTACAGTCCCCTCTGATTTTTCCCCTTGGGTTAGAAGATTCTAGGTTTTCATAGAGCTTTTTCATGCACCCTTCATTTTGGTTAAGACTTCTGGCAATACGCCAGATCCTCACCTCCCACCATTCTGCTCCCAGTGTCTCCCCTACTCTCTTTCCATTTGCCTAAACTTTTCTCTCTTCTTTGAAAGGCATCTACACTCACTAGCCTATTTCTGGCTTGACCTCCACGTGTACTCTGGGTTAAACAGAAAAATCAAAAGATTTGAATCATCAGCTGAATGCTGATGAGTACTGGAGATGGACTTAAGCATGTTTAGAACACTATTTAATACTCTCAATTTTTTAATGTAGCCGATAAGGTTTTATTTTAGACTCTGCTTATGATGCTTACTCTTATTTGATAGCAACTGAGATGTTGGGGAGTAGAGGTGATTTGAATTACTTACTGAGTCCATGACACCCCATCCTGGTATCCCAGTACTCTTACATGAAAGAGTATCAACCAAGAGGCCAGACAGATGCCCTTCATGGCAGCTCTGTGATTTTGAGAACTTTGCCATACTCTGTGGATATTCCAGCAACTGCGGAAGAGCACTGCAGCTGCTGTTAAATGCATGCTTTGAATGATTTGAAAAGCAACACTTTGAGCAAGAGAATATTTGGGGAATGTTGGAGGAACTTGGAGGTATTCTCAGTCAGAACAGAGAGAATGCACTTTCCCCTGGTGGCTTAATATAAAACCCTACGATTGGTGCAAACATGGTCTGTCATCTGTATGAAGGATGTGCTCTGTTTGGTGTGCATATACTCACTCCTAGGCATGATATTCTTCCATGATGACTACAAACATCTCACCACACCCTCTTTCTTTAAGTTCGGTGTTTAGTTGACTTGGAACTCTTCTAGAGGCAATTTTCTGTATTGCTTCATTATTTTGCAACTTTGTTACAACAGAAAATTTTTTTCAAATAGTCTTTTCTTGTCTGATTCTGACCCTTTTCACTGGAATAAGGTAGAGAATTCAACATTAGACTGGTAACAGAGATAGATGCTGTGTGGGGGTAGGAGTGCCTGCTGTGCCAGTCGTGACTGTGGCAGCAGCAGCAATGAGCAATAAAACTTGCAAAGAGCAGCTAAGTAATAAATAATGAGAAGAAGTGATGGGGACAATAACTGTGAAAAGCTGAAGATACCAAGCTGTGGGTTCTGGTCACTGAAAGTGTTCAAGTAAAACCAAGTTGGAAGAACCACAGGTCTCAAAGATCACAAGGCCAGGACTACTAACACTGGTCACTGATGATGGTCCTGGCACTCTGATCAGAGAGCTGGTTCACTGTCACTGTAGGACTCAGGCATCTAAGGTCAGTACTAGATAATTCAGGTATCTAAGGTCAGTACTAGAGCTGTAACACAGAAGGAAATTACGTGCCGTGGCTTGTTGGGAGCACCTGTTGTTGCTTGCTCCTGGAAGCAGGGAATGACAGCAGCTTCCAAATGATGAAGCTTCTGGTCACTAAAGCAGAGGACATTAAGTCTCCAGTTACTGTGCTTTGACCCATGTCTGTGGCTTCCAAAACCTGGAGAAATAAGCCCCTAGCTCTAAGAGATTGGAATAGCAAAACTCTGGGTCTGCCTGATCATCTCTGAATCTCTTCACTTACTCTCTGACCAGAACCATTTCCTGAGGTGGTGATCTTATATTGTAGTAAACGTTCAATAGGTGTTGGCCAAAAAATATGACTTAATCTGCACATTGTAAGAGAATTCCTTAAAGATTTGTGTCATATGGTTGATTATATTACATGCACACAACAAGAGCCCATAAGTATTGATGCAAGTAAAGATTTGAATTTATCAACAGAAGAGATGAAAGATTTTTTTGATGAGATGGCTTATTGAATAAAGATGTTTACCACCAAGGCTGATTGCCTGTACTCTCCAGGACCACCTAGTGGAAAGAGATATGACTCCTGAGAATTATCTTCTGACCTCATACATGAACTGTAGCATAAACACATGCAAAATAAATAAACAAAATGTAGTAACTAAAGATAAATCATTTCTGTGAACCCCTATAAGCACGGTTTAGTTGTTTCTGTGAGCTTTCTTTGGTGATGATCTTGATTCTGCTGGCTCTTACAATCCTTTCTCTCCCTCTTCTGCAGGATTCCCCGAGCTCTGTCAAATGTTTGACTGTGGATCTTTGGGACACTTTCATACTGAGTCAACGTGCCTAGCCTTAATACATAGGGGGGTGCTTAGTTTTACTGCAACTTGATATGTCATATTTTGTTGATACTCATGGGAGACCTTCACTTTCCTAAACAGAAATAGAGGGGTGAATTGAGGGGGGGAACAGAAAGGGGCTGGGAGAAAGAGCTGGGAGTAGGGGAGGGAAGGGAAACGGTGGCCAGAATGCAAAATGAATAAATAAATAATTCATACTTCTCAGTAGATTAGTCATAAATTAAGACTTTAGATTTGCTCTAGAGGACTCAATACCAAATGTGAGAATGTTATATACATTGGCATATAACGTGAAGACTGTAATCAAATGTGTTGTGTACACACGTGAGGAGGGCATGGAGAGATGCTGAGTTCTGAAGATATCATATCAATCAACAAGAAGGAAGGCATCCCAGTCTGTTCAGAATAAAAACATATCATGCCCAACTGTTGAGGATGAGAAACATTTTTTCTAAGAATATGTGAATAACTTTGCAAAGCCTGCTGGTCAGCAGGGGCGGCAGGTAATTGACAGAGTTAGCAATACAGGTAGGATTCATTCATTGAAATTAACTTCAAATTCACACAGATCCATGATTTCACTGGAGTTGTTATAGAAGGTAAATTCTTTAAATGTTAAATGATGATCTGACTAACAAAACTTATTGTTACACTTCTGAATCTTATTTTATTTATCAGAGGGGCTTGTTGAGGCTTGTCCAAGATCTTACTATGGAGTCTAGACTAGCTTCAACCTTGGAGAAATCCTCCTGCCTCGGTCTTTCAAGAGCTAGTATTACAAAGTGCTGCCACCACTGGTTAATTTTCTGAATTTTCAGCATGATTTTTTTTTCAGTTTTCAGGAAACAAATTGGCTTCCAATCCCCTCAACCAAATAAGCAGAAATGCAAGTGAATAATTCTGAAACTGTCCACTGGGGCCTCCGAGGTGGCTAAAATAAACTGTTGGAAATGATTTTGTCGCCTTAAGGTACTTTTGTCACTGTTCCCAGTAATTAAAATTTTCTATGGCTGTTAAGAATCATTAAAATAGCCATTTCTTCATCAATTAGAATCTTGCTGCAAGATTGTATGACACCTCGCGAACCAGCTTTAATTTGTTAGACATTGTTCCCAGAAGGTGAGATGAGATTACAAGGGCTTGTGTGTTAGTTGAGAGATGTATTTTACACTCACCACTCATGGTTCCTTTCTAGTAATTCAAATATAACGGCCTGATCTTGATTAGTTAATCTTTCCACATCAGCATTTTTAGATGGTACTTCATAAAATTTTCACTACAATTAAAAATGCAATTAAAATGGATTATCTAAATCAAAGTCAATCTTTAATTACTGCATGCTATCTAGATCCTTACTTCATGATAGAACAGATAAAATTCTAACAATTGCTGTGCTAATGCTTTCATTATTAAAAGCATAATAACCCTAGCCTTTGAGACTCATCTCATTTCCTGTCAGTTCCTTTTTTAGGTTGTCATCGAGAAGCTTGCTTCCTTTAACAACCATGCCTACTTAGTCTGGAGCAGAGTTTCTTATTATTCACCTACAAAAAAAGTTATTAGACAGAGTTCATCTAATTAATCCAAGGCCTTTCATGTAAAGGGACCCAAAGGCCTCAATTTTGAACCTATTTTTGTCTCTTTTTAGTATCACCCCCTTTTCCCATCACCATGTCTTGCAAAAACAATTAAGAAAAAAAAGTTCAAAACAAAGGAGGTGTTGGAAAATTCCATTCGCTGCTGTGTCCAAATCATTCATCATTTTACATTCAAATTTTGTATTCTTATTTTTAGCAGTATGAGGATTTGGTGGTGAAGTACAGACTCTTGACCGTGAAGTCAAAAAACTTCAGTTCTATGGCATTCCATATGCCAGTTCTAGGTGACACAGGGGAAGCTTTCACTCACTTTTCTGTAATACAAGGGCAACAAATCCCTTGGATACTGTGAGGCTTGGATATGTTTTCTAGCTGTACAGTTCCTTCTGAGCAACATGTAATCAATGAAGAGTGGCTACTGTAACATAATAAACATTTTCTACTTTACTAGCCAGACTTTATGATTATTAAGATAATATCTCGACCTACGTATGTATAAACACTAGACAATAAAAAATCCTAATTGGTATAGTCAAGATTAAGGATGGAGTTTTTCTATCCTCTCTGAATTTGCATATATAATTGTGTTTATCTCCTCATTTAAAGCACCAAACCCGTATCTGATGTGAATGCTTGTAATCGTAAAATGTCTTTATGAAATACCTAACAGGATGCAGTATTGCATCAATCTTTTATAAAGGCAATTACACTAAAACAACCTTTACCTCCTGGCAGTGTAAGCTCAGCCAACATTATTGCACAGTAACCAGAGGACCAAAATACATAGTTAATAAGTCAGTTAAATATCATCATTGCATTTAATAAACACCAAAATGGCTTTTATCTGGATAAAAGGCAGGGAAATTATTTCAAGACCCACAGACCACATATTTCGAGACCCATGATGTGTAACTTTTCTTGGGGAGCCGTGAAAAAGCATCTGCTCACCTTAGAATGCATACAGAAAAAAGGCTAAATAAGCAATCCTGCTGCAGCTGCTAGATCTCAGTGGACCCGAGAGTTCATTCAGGTTACCTAACATGCCTGAAATAAGAGTCACCCATGTTCTTGTCAGCAGCCTAGACTATAGCCATGCCTGTCTGGGTGAGCACTCACTAGGGTTCCTCACTGAAAGTCCCAGTGCAATATACCGGCTCACCTGATGCGGAGGTCTTTTCCTATCCATAGCAGCAGCTGCTGCTTACAGAACCTTGGGATAAAACGTGTAGGTTTTTCAAATTTCTGAGAGTTTTGATTTTACTTCCCCAACTTCCCAAGATTTCTTTACGTCTAGAGTCTTAATGTGCCATCTTCCCTTGGTAACATTGGGGGTATAAGTGAAAGAAAAGTTGAAAATTCTTACATTCCACATGGGAAAGAAGGCTGACTGGGAAGGGTGGAAATTCTGATGCATCTGCCACAGAGAAAGCTGAAGGATTGTAACATGAGGTTGTGATGAGGGGCAATGGAGTGAAAACATAAAAAATACAAAACAACAACAACAGAAACAACTGTGGTCTAGCTAATGTGGAGATGAAATAACAATGAAGCAATCAAAGGTAAAGCGATTCGTTTAACAGCCCTTTGGAAAGGCACCCAAAGAAAGAAATGGAGACAATAAGGGGGTCCCTAATTATCAGAACGTATCTAAAATGATCCCTAACTTTGACCCAGCTTGATGCCAAATAATTTGCTGCTACTTTACCTACATGGAATTGATCCATTGTTGAAGCAGGAAGAGGAGTGTATGTATGAAAGTCTTCTGGACTGGCAAAATTGTTTGTGCTTTTGACAGGTGGTCAAATTTTTTAGGCAAATTAGAAAACGATAATTTCCTTGTAATATGGAATAATTGTCAGAGATCTAAATTTAGCAAAACATTTTCTGTCTGTAGTTTTCCTACATATCATATGGAATAAATGAAAATGTTTGCTTTCAGATACTATATTTTAGCCACCCAGCAGAAGGTCTGTTTACTCGCAAGCAGCTTGTTATACATCATAGCTCATCACATCAGCAATCATTCTGCTTTCAATCTTTTCCACCTAAAGATACATAATGCGTCTAGATTGAATCTAAAAAGGAAATGCTCTAGTACTTATCATTTTGATAGCAAAAACAATTGTTTGAAAATTCTCGATCTTCATGAAAGACGGCTTGCTACAGTTGTAAAATATTTATTCTGTCCATCAGATTTGATCATGGATATTTGACAGAGACGAAAGCAGCATAAAGTTGTATCCCTAAATATATGAACTTGTGAAAAGGAAAGGATGAGGAGGATGTGTGGATGTGCTAATTATAAATCAAGACTAGTTAATGAGTTCATTTTTAAAAACAGTGAGCCTGTCATGGTAGTCCATGCCAGCACTGGAGATGGAGAAGCAAGCAGATCTCTGAGTTCAATGCCAGCCTGCTCTATATAGCAAGTTCCAAAACAGCCAACACTACATAGTGAATTCTAGTCTAAAAATAAATACAAAAATGGTAAAAAAAAAAAAAAAAGAAAAGAAAAAAATGGTAAATGTTGCAAAATAGAACTACTAGAAAACTTTGTGTTGCTCTGTCCAGAGTCTCTAAGTTTTGTTTTGTTATTTTTACTCTTGTGGACTAAGAGCAAGATAGAAGTTGTCTTTCAGTTATTTTTTTAATTAAATTTTCAGATTTATTTTAGTTATAAAATCAAAATAGTACTTACTTTGTAATCATATAATGTTCCAGTTTTCAATGAAAGTGATGGATACTACAAGTGTATACACATGTATGTAGATCAGGAGGCCAATGGTAGTGTCTCCCTAGGTTGCCTTCTTCCTTATTCTTTTTATATAGTGTTTTCTATTTCATTTGAAGTGTACCACTTGACTAGTGGAACTGGTCAGCAAACACCAGTAATCCTTCTGTGTCCACATTCCAGCCCAGCTCTGGATTGCAGAAGCAAACCTGTGTCCTGTTTTCACATGGGTGATGGGAACACAAATTCAGACCTGTATGTGTGTATGTGTGTGTGTGTGTGTGTGCAAGCACTGTATTGCCTGAGTCATCTCCCTATGTCCTAAAAGTGACTGACATTCTTCTAGCACCAACATCACTATGCTATAAAAAAAAAAATTAAAACGTGGGGGATAGATCCTTCACACTTGTATATATTACACACTAGAATTGCAGTATTTTAATGCAGTGGATCACATACAACTGCATGATTACATTAAGTTCATTTGATCCCTTTACGGGAAAAGAAATGAGAGTTTTAGGTACCATATTAGTTAATATTCTCTTTTCTCTAACAATGTACCTAACAATAAGCAACTTAATTTGGGCACAAAGGATACAACCCATCGTGGGGAACAAAGCACGAAGGGGGTGGGTAAGGTAGCTAGTCACGCAGAGTGCATAGTCACGAAGCAGGAAGATAAATCGTGGTGGTGATACATTCCCATTCTCTTTCTTATTCAGTCTGAAAGAGTATCCCTCTGAGTGGTATTTTCTACATTTCCGGTGAGTCTTGCCTCTTCAGTTAAACCTTGATGGAAACATTACCGTGGACACATGCAGAGGTATGCTTCCATGGTGATCCTAAATTCTACCAACTTGACAGTCAAGATTAACTATCAGAGACACATTTTTAATTAGGAGCTATGTGGTTCTCCTGCTAGGGTCATAAGAAAAGCCCATTACAGATAACACACACAAAAAAAAAAATGTAATACTGGAGAGAAGCTAGGACATAATGGACTCAAAGTAACCTAATATATGTTACTTTAAGAATAACCTTGGCAATTCAGAACTTAGAACATCGAGCAACTTTTTCAAATCAGAAATAACAGTGAATATTCATTTGAAAATAAAGACAGAATTGAAGCAGGTAGGTTTTAATTAACCACACTGGAACATCGCCAGACCTCTCCAGCTAACATCTCTGCTCATTAATAGATAACATTATTCCTGCCCTGCTAAACCCAATGTCAGGAACAGAAAACATCCTTGCTTTCCTTCCTCGTTGGTAAATATCCAAAATTAAATAGGGCATTAAAATGCAAGCATTTTAAATTAAAATTCAGGTCCCTAGAAAAGAGGAGTAGCCACTTTCCCACCATGAAACACTATTAATCTGTTACCAGAAGGAAGAATTTCTGTATCAACAATATTGCTCACCGCACTTTAAAATATAAAATTGAGTGATTTGATAGTCACCATATGCTGCAATAAATTCCCATCAGCTCTTCCTTTGTTTTACCCTGACCTGTCCTTGACCTGCTCCTCATCTGGTCAACAGAGTCAAGTACATCCCAGCCCATAACGGTAACAAATGTGCAAACAAGGTCCGTTATTTGTCAATGTAGCTCCTTCACATGCAATAATAGCAATGAGTGATCTTTTCTTTAAACTCTGTTAGAAAATATGCAAAGCTGTGTCAATATCAAGTATTTAGTATCCTTTCTAGCCTCATAAGGAAGTTGATGATGAAAGAGGAGCTGGTCTTAGAGTGCACTTAAATGTCTCCTTGTTGGGGCTGCCTGGCTGTAATTGCAGTCTCAGAAAGCACCTATGAACCGTTAACATCACACTTACTGACTGCTCCTGCATGCTGTCTTGTGGATTTGCCTGGTGCAGATGAAAAACTTCTGAGTGTACTTGCTGGGAGAATTGTAGCTGGGTTTGCATGGACCAGAGAGTTCAGATGAGATAGAAAAGATAATGGTTGGATTGTCTAGTGCCTCAGCAGGGATAACTGATATGGAAGAGCTCTCTGTGTCTCTCTCTGTGTGTGTCTCTCTCTGTCTCTATCTCTCTCTGTCTCTGTGTGTGTGTGTGCACGCGCGTGTGTGTGTGTGTGAGAGAGAGAGAGAGGGAGAGGGAGAGAGAGAGAAAATGATCATTTAGCTAGTATAGGTGTACATAGAATATACAAATTTGTATATTTCAAGGTTCATGGAATTTCCCCCACAATATACAGAAAATGCCAAGAGAAACCTGCAAGATTGTTTATGACCTCACTGAGATGTCACTTCTATCATAGTTTATTGCTAAAAATGTGAGTCACAGCCTCCATCCAAAAAAGGGGCAATGCGGAGAACACACATGCTTGGACACATGGCTTTTTAAGATGTTGCCCTTGGATATAACTATTGGAGCATAATTTTTAAATGGAGTTAACCTGGCATGAGAAATCATAGAATTCATAGTTATCCTCCTTACCACTACATGGTTCAGCACCTAGTACCTAGCAGAGTATCTAACAGATGGCCTATACCAATAAATACCTTTCAGGTGAATTAAGTAATTATTGGTTATATTCTAGTCATAATTGTTTATATCTCACAGGACCTTCACTGTAAGATCAATGCAATGATAAGAATTTCTTTTAGGCATTAAATTAAAGGATATTGTATACTATACAGCCTATTCAATTGTAGGCTTACAGTAAAAAATTGGGTCTTATTTTGTAAGGTCCCCATCCCTCAGTGGTTCTCAGCCATTCTAAAGTTACTACCTTTTAATACAGTCCCTCATGCTGTGGTGACCTTCAATAGTAAAATTATTTTTATTGCTACTTCATAACTATAATTTTGCTATTGTTATGAATCATAACATACATATCTGTATTTTCCGTTGGTCTTGGGCAACCCCTGGACTTAGAACCCTTGAAATAAGGCAATTATATTCTTTTAGTATGGGTATGGTGACTACCTTAGATTTAAAACAATACATTAGCAAATCTAAATTTCCAGCAA
Source organism: Microtus ochrogaster (assembly GCF_000317375.1). Lineage (NCBI taxonomy): Eukaryota > Metazoa > Chordata > Mammalia > Rodentia > Cricetidae > Microtus > Microtus ochrogaster. The sequence continues at coordinate 26,191,214 of NC_022018.1, forward strand.
GTTTGAAATTCTGGTACCTATTTATTTGGGTTTCTAGACTTTTATGCAGACTGACATGAATGGTGTTAGAAAGCAAGGGAATTAGCATACCAACTCAGCCTTTCTTCTGTGTGTATATTATCTTGACAAAAAATCCAGCTGCAGAGCTAAACCATCTGGAAAGATGGGTAAGCTGCATAAAAGAAATGAACTTGTTAGTAGAACTGTATCCTAGGACTCCTGGGTTATGAACACCCATAAAGTTTGGGTTACCCAGGGCACCTAATCTGGTTGGGAAATTTACATTACAATAAACTAAAAAGAACTGTGACTTTGTTATCTGCCAAAAGTGAGAGAAAGAAAGAAAAAAAGAAAAGAAAAGAAAAGAAAAGAAGAGAAAAGAGAAAAAGGAAAGAGAAGAGAAACCTACAACCAAAGCACCATCAACAAATATTGACAGGTATAAACCATACATATTTCTTTGTAACTTAATTACAACAAAAATTTAAAAAATTAATATGTCAGTACTAACATGGTATTAATAACGTTTGGCATAAAGCAAAACTTTAATGAAAAATTACAACGTTCACAAAATATTACCTATTAATTATCATGATATACCTATTAGATATCATCAAAGTTGTTGTAGACTCACTTGGATACAAGATGTTGTCTTGTGATTTCCTCCAAATAAAAACAGTCTCTGCTGCAGTTAAGATGGAGGCTTACAAAACCCATGAAGTAAAGGAAACACACAAGTCTCAGGAAGTCCAGAGACTTACACAATTCACCAGGACCCTGCCCAAGGTAATACACTCAGTAAACAAAGATTGGGGAAAGGAGGCTTTCTAACCCATCTAGTTGCCTCGAGCATACAGGGAGCTCAAGGGATGCAGCATTCCTAAGCCATTACCCACTATGGGGTAAGCATTTTGGTGGAGCAGCTTTGAGTCGTCCATGCTCCTCTAAGTACCAACACTCTCGGTCCTATGCATAACTCAAAATATTGCTTCACAAAGCTAGACTTGAGTGAAATCATTTCTCTTATACATCTTTTCATTCCCTATCTTTGGAAAGAGATGCTTGTTTGTGACTCCTAAGAAAAAGTCACAGCAAAACATTTCCATGCTTAAATAACATAAGAAAACATTATTTTCTCATATTTTATTTTAGTGTGTACATTCCTAGGAAGTGGAAGTTAATGTACAAAAATGAATTTCTTTGTATGCATGAGTACCCTAAAGATATGCACAGCTGATCTCCTGATTTCACAGAATGTAGAATGAGAGCCACAGAAATTTTGCTTATACCCTCCCACATATGCAAGATGTGCTAAGAATTTTAAATTAAACTTGCCACTATTAATACTAGCATCTTCATCATGATGTTGAGAAACATTGTCTTTGTACATTTACAATACTAGGAATGATGTTTGACTAGCAGGCTTTAATAAATCTAGAATATCATCACCACATTCATCATCATCATCACTAGCCTGTATATTGCCCTCATTTTATCTCTTCTGATGTGATAAAAAAAAAAGCAACTTGGGGATATAAAGATTTATTTTAGTTGCCAACTCCAGACAGTCTACCAGAGAGCAAGGAAGTCTATTAAGGACTTAAAACATCTAACCACATCAAATTCACACTCCAGAGTAGGAGAAATGAGTATTGTGATTAGTTGGCTTTCTCTCTTCTTTATTCAGTTCAGAATCCAACCACAGCAAATGCTCTTTTCCCTCTGCCCCAAAGTGGACTGGATCTTCCCGAAGTTAGTATAATCATGACAAATCCCTCACATACATGTTCACAGGTAAAGCTGACCTATACTATTCTCTACCCAGTAGATTCTACGGTGTGACAAATTGACAACTAAAACTAACTACATATATCCTTAAAAATCACACCTTTAATAAGGTTTAGATTTTTCCTCCTTAGATACCTAATTTGTTTAACCTATAGGCATGTAAGTATTATACATCATGCTTTTCTTTCTCAAATGTTATTTGTGGGATATCACTACTGAATTAGGTTTAAATGTAATCCCCAAAGATGATATTCCAAAAGCTTCTATTTCCAAAATGTGAAGAAAGATGTTTTCAAGATGGTTTCAGTCACAGACATTCTTCATTCACACTATTGTCTAGAAATGAGCTTTATAGCTAAAGCACACTGGCCTGACATAAGAAAAAAAAATCATAAATGCTTTTTGATGGTCTTTGCAAAATATAACCAATTATTGATTTGAAATCCTGCTTAGCCACAACGGAACACTCTGTAATCAATTATATTTGGGGTTTTAACCTATAGATAGAAGACATGAAAAAGCTCAGTTAATGACTTTTTCAACTGGCCAAATGATATCCCTGGGGGCAAAATGTAATTCCCAGGACAGGCAGTGATTTTCTTTTGTTGCTGCCACACTTATGGTGGGGAGCTGAGCTTCCTATTGCTGGGCCAACAAGCTACTCTAGACCATCACTTATGTTTCTGCAATAAAAGACTTGTGCCAGCCATTTTTTTCTCTCTCTCTTCCAAATACCACTGATCTTCCTATTTCCATGGTAACCGACTCCTGCTGGCATGATCAAGAAAAAAATGATTTGGGATTTTAATTAATTGCTTAGAAATGGAAATGTAACGGGACTGGTGATTCAACTAAGCACATTTTGCAAAGTGAATAAAAATAGAGTTTCTGGGATATTTGAAATTGTTTCAGTGGCTACAGCACATCTTTTGCTAGACACCTTAATTTATTCCATTTTCCAAAATAAATCTGCCAGTCGTACTAAGCCATTTTGTCAACACAAATCATTTTGGCAAATACTTTAATCCCTCTTCTAAACAAAATGCATTGTAATTTAAAAATCTAACCCATCAGTGTGAACCCACTAGGTCCTATCTTAGAATATCCCTAAAATGTTTGTGTATCATGTTTAAAGGAGCTGTCATATCTTGTCTATAAAGGAGAGCCCGTGTGTTTGTTACCTACTTAGAAACAAATTCCCCAAAATTCATAGTACTCGTGATTTCTATCCTTTGTAGAAACCAAAGACTTGGTTAGCCTTTCATACCTAGAGTAAAAGAATGAGACCTGGAGTAAAACTAAATAGGGCCCAATTGCCTGTATCACCTAGAGTCACGTCTTAACCAATCACAGTTCTCAATCCTCCTAAGTCAATAATGTTTAACAACTTACAATGCTGCTCTGAAGACAATATGTTCAGAAACAGGAACTCTACAAAGATACCAGACAAGAGTGAAGGATGTATTTGATAAATATGTTGACATCTGTCTCTTTTATCTATATGCAAACTATAATTAGGCTTTCCTGTACTATTCAGTTTTAAATATTCCCTTTAAAACAATAGAACATCAATAACCAAAATTATTTTTCTTTTAAGATATAATCTGTCTTTTCTTTAGATAAATGCAAATATCTACTATAAGATTTGCAAAAAAAATGCTATGTGGTGTCAATAAATAATTGTTAAAGATTCAAAGTTAAGTTTTTTTCCAGAAAAAAGAGAAAAAGTAATTTGTCTCCCAAGTATTTTTGCAACAAGCAACATTTTAGCTTGATTGGAATGTATTTTAACTTAAAAAGGCAATAAACAACCATAAATACAAGGAAGACAAGTATAATGAACAAATATTATCTAATACTCTCAGTTCATAGAATTAAGTTAGTGGATATTGTATTCATCCATGTTTTGTAACTATAAATACATGCTTTTGGTAGATTTTCTTAACAAAGCAGTTTATTTGACTCACTCTTTTGGAGGCTTAAAATCAGTTCAAACAGTATTATAGTTCCTCTGAAATTGTGTGTCCTGATTACATCACATCATAATAGGCAGCTAAAGGGTAGGGTCTTGTGTGAGTGGGAGCAATAGTCACGGCAGGACAAGAGTCATATTCTTAAAGTGGCATTCCTGTTTCAATAAATAATCAGATCCTGTGATACCAGCAATAATTCCTCTACAGGATAATATCCCTGAGAAACAAAGCCTCTTCTACAAGTCCTGGTCATTTAAAGGTTCCATTAATGTTAATGTCACTACATTAAGGACTAAGCTCCCAACTCCTGAGATTTGGGAAACACACCATACACAAATGTTATCCTTATAAACATAGCAAAACTATAACACATAAAAATATTAGCGTTATTTTAAAGATCAGTGCAACATGATCTATATCAAAAGAAAAATAATATTAAATATAAACAACTTTGCTTACTTCTTAATAAAGATTTTGAGCCCTAGGTTATTCCTTATTTATGATCACTGTCATTATTAAATAATAAGAGCAGATTTATATGAAGTCAGAAAATATTGAAGATATTTATGAATAAGGGTATTATCTGTTCTTCCCAGGAAAAAGGAGTTGGGATGATTTGAACACAATAGAAGTGTTCATATGGTCAACTGAATGAAGAGGAAAAGCAAGGGTATAGGAAATGAAAGTAAAGAAAACCAGCCCACAAATCACAATCCTAGAGAACCTAGACAATGATGAGGACCCTAAGATCTAATCTACATGGGTAGTAGAAAAAGACAAGGTCTCCTGAGTAAATTGGGAGCATGGGGACCTTGGGAGAGGGTTGAAGGGGAGGGGAGCAGAGAAAAAATGTAGAGCTCAATGAAAGTCAACAAAAATAAATAAATAAATAAATAAATAAATAAATAAATAAAAGAAATGGAAGTAAATGATAGGTAAGAACATTATTCTAATATCAGCTTCTCCATATAAACTATCTCTCAGAGTAATTTCTACTCACTGGTAATCATGATTCTGACCTCAGGTATCTGATAATGTCCTTGCTAGATATCCTCAGGACATCTTGGACTTACAACTGTGGAACATTCATCACACTTGATTTTTGTCTACTGTGACTCTTTTTTATTAATCATATTCCCATGGATAGAGATGAGATTGTATATGCCTTACCACAGTATCTGGAAGAAAGTATAAAACTGAATATTTTTATGTAAGATTAAAGTTGAATGATCTCCAATCCTCAGAGTATGAATAAGTCTTAGACTTGTCCGCTGGTCATGAAACATCTTATAGAAGATAAGCTCCATGGGGCAGCTTTTAAAACAGGGCTTGGTGCATAATATTTAGAGAATTTAACAAATAAATGAATAGAAGATATATAAAATATTGTCATTATTAGAAAAAATTCCAGGCCATGAGAAATATTTTATCAGTTTTAAACTAGGGAAATTTCTTTTATTCATCCTTTTATCAATACCGACCTCAATTAAGATATATGTGATTTTTAAAATTCTTCTAAAATGCCACTAAGTTCACTTTGTGTTCACCATCTACTATTGGACATGGAGGATATCCTTAAGTGTGGTTACTATATCCAGTGAGACTCTATTAGAAAAACCTACATTTTCCTTTGAAAGAGGTTGTCGATTTGAGATAGCTTTTTGGTTAGCATTGGGAACAAATGTCCACTTTTCCCTCTCCGCAGTGATACTCTGTCTGCCTTGGACTAATGCAGGACCTGTACATGCTGCCAAAGTGTCTGTGATTTCATATGTGATTTCATACAGTACATCAAACTGTATCTGGAAGACAATGTTTCGTTATCCCTCCTGACTCATTCCTTCTAGCTCCCTGAGTCCTGATCGGAGGAGTTTGATGAAGACATCCCATTTAGGACTGAGTGTTCCAGATTCTCTCAATCTCTGCACCTTGTTCAACTGTGTATTTCTATTAGTTCCAATCTACTGTAGGAGGAAGCTTCTCTGATGATGGCTAAATGAGGCACTGGTCTATGAGTATAGCAGAATATCATCATGTGTCTTTTTATTACTATGTCCTTTAGTAGAAAATAATATTTGAATAATATTTGGATTTCCTCTTGGCCCATAATCTATTCACTCTCAGGTTCCTAGGCATCTAAATAGTATCAGACATGGGTTTGACAACACAGAGGGGCTTTAAGTCCCATAAGAGAGTTGTTGGTCACTCCCATAACACTTGTGCCACTATTGCAGAAAGGTTACATTTATAGTTCAAAGAGTTTGTAGGTAGGTTGATGTATAAGTTTATCATTTGTTAACATGTAGAATACAGCCCAAGCGAGTACAGGATGCATGATAATGTATATAAGCAAAACTTTCACATCAAATTTGAATATTCTAGTTTTAGCATGCATGTCCTAGGTTTCATAATAATCTCATTACCTCATTGCTAGTATTTCCTCTCTTTGTCAAAAACCTCTTACTTTCCCAAGCTCAAAAAAAAAGTTTGCAAGCTGGTACAGCCCCTTTGGATGTCAGTGTGGGTATTTCTCACAAAATTGGAAATAACCTTTCTCATGACCTAGTAATACCACTTTGGGGTATGTATCCAAAGGATGCTCAATTGTCCCACAAGAACGTGCGCTCAACTATGTTTATAGCAGCACTGTTTGTCAAAGCCAGAAACTGAAAACAACCTAAATGCCCTTCAAACGAAGAATGGATAAGGAAAATGGGATACATTTACACAGTGGGGTACTACACAGCAGGAAAATAACGACATTTTGAATTTTGCAGGCAAATGGATGAAGCTAAAAAACATCATTTTGAGTGAGGTAATCCAGATACAGAAAGACAATTATCACATGTACTCACCTATAAATGGTTTTTAAGCATAAAGCAAAGAAAACCAGCTCACAAATCACAATTCCAGGGAAACTAGACAACAATGAGGACCCTAAAAGAGACTGTACATGGATCTAATCTACATGAGAAGTAGAAAAAGATAAGATCTCCTGAGTAAATTGGGAGCATAGGGACCTTGGGAGAGGATTGAAGGAGAGGGTAGAGGTAGGGAGGGGAGCAGAGAAAAATGTAGAGCTCAATAAAAATAAAATAAATTATGGAGTTAAACTCCACTGAGAAATACAAGAGTTATCTGGATCCTTCGAGCAACTATACTACTAGGGTTTATTCAGTATCTTTGGACATTGTGTAATGGAGTCCTGCTCATTTTTCTTTCTGTTACTTATCAGTCGAAGTAACTAGAACTGAGCGGAGGAATGAAACTTGTCTAGGGTTCTGCAGCTAACACACCAGAGACCTGAAAACAGAGATAAAGGGAATACTTTCTAACTTCACTTACATCCATTGGCATAGAATACTGGCTGGACAAGTTAGACTTTTTCCTTCTCTTTGTGCATTGAGTCTGTTTTGGAGTAGGCAACTACAAAGCAGTAATAATAAGCAAATACTTTATCTGGTGTACAATGTACACTGTATGTGGTATTTAATGTATACACATTAAACAAATATTTTCTAAAAACCCCATCCAAGGTAGTCATATATATATATATATATATACCTCAGCCATCAACTTGTAAACTTCAGTGTGATGTTGAAGCTCTCCTAAATGGCTTGTTACAAGTGTGTTATAAATTTGCACAAATAGTGAATACTATCTTTCTCTCTACTCTATGATAGAAGTCCATGAGGACGATACATGATTTTTTTTAATAATTATTTATCGCCTTAACTGTGATTACTCAGTACAGGCTTGATGAATGTTTGAGTGAGTGGAAGAATGGCTAAATCTAGAAGAAAGCAGAAGAGCCTGGTGTGTTTTCCTCTGGTTTTATCGGAGAGTCTCCCTGAACCAAACACTTTGGTTCCAAGGCAGCCCCTGCAGTGATGAAGGAATTGAATTAGAAAACCATAGATCAGTTTGAAATTAAGAAGTGCATGAGGTGCCATGCATTGCAATTGCTAATAATAATAACAACAATACTAGTAATAATAATAAAATACAAAGCTAGATGATAGAAACTTCAATCCCAGTTTTCTGAAAACTTAACTTATTGATAAAAAGAAATGGGTGATATACATATTCTTACTTCTGTTTATGTTTTATATATATTTTCATATTTAAAACCCATGTCTAAAGAACACACACACACACACCAAGATCATTTATTGAATGTTTTGGTTCCAAAGCCTTTTTAAATCTTCTCTTGCCATTCTATAGGCAACCATTGATTTCCCTTCTCTCATTACAAATTATAACTTTCTTTTACACATTAGAATAATTTTTAGAATCTTCAAAATTACGTATGACTGTGGTTTATTATTTTTATTGCTAAGCAGCACCCAGTTGCATGGATATACCACGATCTGCTTAAACATTAATGGAAAATGGCAATTAAATTTGTTCCCGTTTTGAGTTGCTAATAAGCTTCCATGAATATTATGAGATTTCATTTGACTTCTGATATTTCTTAGTCTGTTGGATAAAAAAAATAACAGTTTTTTCCAGTTGAGCATAATATTAAGTTTCCTTAAACATTTTCCCCAAAGCATTGAAGTACATTCAAATTATTTAGAAATAGTCGCACCTTTTGAAGCATCTGATGATAATTGTCCACTTAATTATACATGTTTAGGCACCTTCCAATATTAAATAGCAGAAGCATTCCAATAATTAGTTTTGGCAGCAAACAAACCCATCATAGTTGAAGGATTTTGTTTCATTAATAGTTATACGTTAGCATTGGTAGACTAGCTGCAGTATATTGAGATAAACTGAGTAGCAGATTTAAAGAAGTTATTCACTCTGTCTAATGCCTTGCATTCTGAATGTTTTGCCTATACAGTCAGAATCTGGAGAGTGTAGCTCAAGGAGGATTTCTCAAAGCAACTTCTAGAGCATATAAGAGATGGATACAACTATAGCAAGTTTGATGACTTTCAAAAAGTCTCTCTTCAGATATTATCCTGGTCCTTAAACTCTAACCAGGGAAAAGGTGTCAAATTAAGAAACTCAAGGGCAATCAGCTGCCATCAAGGGAAGAGTCATTTCACTCACAAAAGCCATATACTGACTGAGCAGATGTCCAGTTCAGGTTGTTAGCCTTCGTATTTCATTTGCCTTGGGCAGGAAAAGTCTCAGGCAGATGGTAGGCAAGATGATGTTGCTTTGTTCACAAAGCAAGTGAGCTGCCCTTCTGAGAATAACTCTCTAGAAAAGTAGAGAACAATTCCAAAAGGTAGGCAAAGTTTGCAAATGTATTTATACCCCCTCTCCCCTCCCCCCCAGAGAAGCTCACCAAAGTGAACTAGAATGCTTAGCACTTGAGATAAGAAACAATAGTTCCTGGAAATGATGGAGGTGTAATTCCCAACATCACTTTTGGGTTGACCCCTGCTGACCGAACACAGAATGCTGTTGACCATAGGTACTGGATTTATGCTCATGCTTACTATTATTCCCCATAGCAAGAGCAACTGCACACAACGTCACAACCATGTAATTAAATGAGGAACTAACAGAGGGGACCAAATGGACAGGGTGAATGAGGTTTATACACTGAATAATGATTCTGAGGAGTAACATGAGTGTGTATTTTAATGGTAGCTACAACTGAATAAAATAGTGTTATGAATAATGATATTACTTTGTAAACACAGCCAGAAATTTAAAAAGTAAACTTACATGCAGACCCTTAATTTAACTTCAAATAAACTTTTGAATGACAACATCAATAACTAGCAAATAGCAAATATTTGAAAAATGAAAACTAACTTATAAGCTGATGATTATAAAAAAAGGCAGAGATGAATGTCTAGAAGTGACAGTAAAAAGCCTTTGATGATAGAAAACTATGCTTAATGCATAATGTTAGTAAAAATTCCATGTCAAATCCTTTGTGCAGGATTATGTATATGTAAAATTATGTTGTGTTGTTTTCTGGGAATGCCCTTGTGTTTATAGCCATACACACAGCACAGAGATGATTCCCACCTCAGCTTTATTGTGTTTTCCCTCCAATCCACAATGTGCTACAAATTGTATACTAAAGTTACCTTTAGCAGGATTAAACTATTCTGCCTGGTGCTTATGGCTCCTCATTTCCTAACATAGCTTTCGATTTCACCGTATTCTTGGATCAAAACCTGAAAAGGTTTTGAATTGTGTTTGACCTTTGTTATTTGTTTTCCTGGAGGGATTTCAAGCTACTCACAACCACTGTTTTTTGAAGGAAGTATTATGTGGATGTCTATTTCTGAGCTGGGAGAAAGGAGCCAACACAAGTGTCAGAAGAGATCAAGAAGGCAGAGGGCAACCGACTTGGGAAGCTGCTCACATCTCGCACCCAGTGGCGAACTGCACACAGTTTATGCCTGTAATGAGAATGGCATGACAGTGCATTGCAGTAATTCCAGCACCTGGGAGGATGGAGCAGGAACATCACTAACCGGAGGCCACCTTGAATTACGTAATAAGACCCTATTTCAAACTTTAAAAACTATTTGAAAATGCTCAAGAGGACTTTTTTTTTTTGTTTTTGTTTTTGTTTTTGTTTTGTTTTGTTTTTTTCTGTTTTTAGAGCTACCAGTAGCCCTGTGCATTCCCAGGAGGCTGGTTAAGTAGCCACCTTCAGGGCTCAACTAGGAAGAAAGCACCTTCTCTGAGTGTCAGGGGTCAAAACAATCAGACTCTATCAAAGTCAGCCCCTTTCTGGAGAATGAATCGCCATACTGTGGGTTTTCTTTCATGTATTCCATTCATTTTCACTCTGACAATTATATTGACAGCTCAACAATGAGATTTCACATGATGGATTATTTATCACACAGGGGGAAGGATTTCCTGTCCAGTCTCAGAAACTGAGTGCTGAGGCTCTGTTTGCACCTATGATATTTATTGTCTCTTTCCTCTTTGCTTTGACTTACTTTTTTTCCCCCTGAAACTCAAGTTAATGGAGAGAACTACTAAATGGAGCATGTAAGAACAAACTGCTGGAAGACATTTGTGAAACCCTTGCCCCGTTTTGCAATCTCACATCCCAATTCACACATGCATCTTTGAAGCTATGGGTGGTGAGCTTTATGACTGCTTTCATATTCAAATGGACGAGTCGGTGGCACTGTTTTACCAGTCAGTACTGTGTGACAGCCTTTATTCCTCAGATTAAAAATTCAAAGTAAACAAAAAACAAACAAAACAACCAAATTGAACAACAGCAGAAAGTGTCTCTAGCTGGAGGTAAAAACCAAAACTTCAACATGTGGCTCAGAACAGTACTGTATCAGTCTCTCAGAGAAAGACCAAACTCAGTTAAGAACTTTCCACATATTGAAAAGAGTTCACAGAAATTTACCAGCAGCTTCTTAACATAAGATAGAATCTCCTGCTTCAGTATGTGTGACAAATGCCAATGAAAACAATGGGTAGCTTCGGGGCATTAATAAGAAGCAAAAGACAACAACTAATGTCAAGGTTAAAATGACCTGAAAAAAGGAAAGTAGTAGCCGCTGGTCTGCGGTATCTTCTACCACAAGCCATTAACTGCCTAGAAATGATTGGTTAAACAGGGGTAATGGCAAATAGGATCTTCTTAAGTATCTAAATTCTTATGGCTGTCCAGCTCTGAAGTTTCTTAGGATGCAAACCCCATTCTCTAATCCTCGTAGGAACATAAATCCAGGCGTCTTTGTACAGGAGAAAAGCAGTTTCAAAGTCTAATAATAATGGTAAGAGTGAACGTGTGAGGAGTGTCCCACTCTTCACTGGAGTGGGATTAATGCAGAGTCTCCTTAAGACTTTAAAATGTCACAGAATGCATAGCCATTCTGAAAATAAATTATATCTCTACAGCCAGTCTATCCTGAAATCATTGCAAACTTATATGGTTCATCTTGCTTATATTTTTACAAATTCCTCTCCATCAGGTCAAGAATCTTTAGAAAATAACTACATATACTTAAGCAATCAATGTATTGTTCATGCAGCTGAGAACAGTGGGTGGGCTAGCTTTTTTTTTTTTTCAGGTTAGAAAAAGCAGGCTGAAAAGTGAACACCTCATATTGCTTCTGTTTGTTTGAGCCTCTTATCCCCAAGGCTGTATTCTCTTGGCTGGGCATACCTGTTGATCAAGCTGCTTAACTGTAATTACTCCAGACAGCTTTTTGGCTCACAGTGTTGTTTCATAGGCTTCATAAATCATACAAATTATTACCGCAATAGAAAACTATAATTACCCACAAACCCTGACATGCCAAAATGTGTATTAATTAGATAAGGTAATAAATACTTTACTGCACATAGCCATAATCATTACCTCAAAAGTGACATATATACATAGACTATCTTGATGTTCTGCAGCAAATGATTCAATATAATGTTCAGTTCATAATGCAATTGTTTTCTAATTTGATTCATCGGTTGGTGCTTTTGTGAGTTGTTTCAAATATGAAAAGAAAATAATATAAAATTGTAAAGTTTTGACCCTAAAGTCAAATGAAACACAAAATAATATTTCATAGAGATTCTATATAAGATTATTAATGAAAATGTGAATTTCTTTGCTCCAAATTTGGACTTGCATAGAAAAATGTTAAGAATGATTATCACATCTTAAATTCTGCTCAAACCAATTTTAGAGTAATTTAAAAAAAATTTAATAATGGTTTTTAAAATTGAGGAAATCTTTTATTTGGTTGAAATAAATATGTTTCAAAAGATATATTCTCTATGTGCTAAGAAACATGATGAAAACCAAGAGCGGATTTGAAACTTGATGAATGTGTTGTTTTAGAAAAAAACAGTGCATAATATATTTCCTCAAGTTTTTAGAAAGACATGCCTTTCAGATATAAAAAAATAATATTTTGTATAAGACTACAACTATATTTGATTCCTAGTCATTTTGCAATTCATTCAACCTGTTTTTTTAAACTCAATCTTTCCAATATATGCATAAAACTATTGGCAAATAAATGGGTCTTTTTTGTTGTAGATATTATACGTAGCCATTTCTCTTATTTGGAACTCCACTTGTCCACTTAGCCCATTACATTCAAAGGAAAAAATTCAAGGTAAAGGATGAAAAAAACATATTATAAGGTAACGCGATAAAAACCAATTTAATTATCACTTGATTAAATCTGTTCCAAAAAACCATTAGTGCCAGTAACTCTCATTTAAGTAGAGATATGCATGAAGCCTTTCCTATCAAGAAATGAAATAAAGGCTATCCATATTTTCCTGTTTAGATGATTATCTCAATGAATCATTTGAAAATTAATTCAAGGACGATTGAGTCACTTGTCTTCTTTTTATCAATATTGAGAAATTATTAGGGAGTGTCACATGAAAGGGAAGCCATATCAAAGCTAATACTGGTTATACAAGTTTCCCATAAGTAATAAAAGGAGACACATTCTCTTGTATGTTGTTGAAGCGGTATTTTCAAGTAGCCTGTGTCTAGCTTACAACTCAATGTCTAGCTTTCTGCTAGGATTCTAATAAACACTGGTTGAGTAAGTGAATGCGAATTTACCCTAGAGGTAATAGGCTAATTACGTGCTACATTTCATCCAGAAATGGGATCATTATTTCAAAATCACTTTGAAGAAATTTAAACAGATGATGCTACTTCAACATGGAAAGGCTAACTAAAGTTAAACTTTAAAAAATGAAATAAAGTTTAAAGCTCTTGCTCCAAATGTTTTAAACCTAGGCAATGTCCCTGAAATTCATTTTGTTAAAACTCTTTGGTATATTATAGAGAAGTAAAACAATTAGTAATATTAAAATATAAACTCTCAGTGCATAGGACATTTTTAATTCTATATAAATAATGAAAAAATTTATACACTCAGTTGGAAAATTTCAAGCTTATTTAACGTTTTTCAAGAGGTGAAGTCAGAAAATCTTTAACGTCTGAACCAACTCCAAGGTTGACTTTCTGTGCTTGAAGAAACCTGTGGTAGTTTTCATCCTGGCAAAGACAGGATAGCAGGGTCCAGGAGCAAACCCTCAAGGGAAAAAAAGGCTTAGTCTTCTGAACTTAGGTTTCTGGGAAACAATCAGCTTCAGTTATTCACAAAAATCTTCCTACTGAAAACAGAAAAGATCCTAGATAATTTTTGCCTTTTTTTTCTGAAGTATCAGAGAAAAATCAAATTACAAAGTCATCATAGCAGAATCATGAAGCATCCCCTCTGTTGGGTAAGGAGTTGCACTGAGAATGTGAACTAATAAAAGAAAGCCTGAACTGCGGAGTAAGAGGACCTACATCAAAGCAGAATCTACGCTTTTACACAGTGTTCGCTGGTTGTTTAATAGCCTACGTTAAACTGGGTCCTAATAGAAATGTGTCCTTGGGAAAGTGAAATATAAGACCAAGCACAACTGGAGCAGAAGGTTTTGGTAGCTGAAAGGGAAAGGAGGAATCACAGTGTACTAAACTAAACACCTGGAGGAGACTGAGGATGTGGACATCTGTATGGTGAATCTTTATGACTGTCATGGCTGATATTATTGGGAGACAAAATGTCACAGCAAAAACTCCCTGATTCTCTGATGCTTAGAATCTTCCCTCCTTTTCTTTCACACTGTTCCTCGAGCCTTTGGTGTAGGGTAATGTAATTGAGACTGGAATCAACAACTTGCATTCTATTTGGTTGTTGTTTTTTGACAGTGTTCCCCATGGTAGAGCATACCAATTAGTTATTTAATAGGTCAGGCCTGAAAACATGCATACATGCAAAAATATACAGATTGAGGAGGATGTTTTTAGGAATACATATGTTTAAACATATATGTATAAACATATATATTTACATATATGTCTGTAGCAACAATTAATGAAAACAATGGGACCGTGAAAAATTGATTCAATTAATTAATTCAATTTATCAAATAATTTCTGGTTCTGTAGGTATCATAAATGACCTTCTTTGCACAAAGCACTATGAGATTTATCCCTGGAAAGTGAAACATAGTTTTCTTATGATGAACATTCATTTTTCTGCAGATAAATGTACTCATTCCAAAATGAGGGTTGACTTGAGACAATGTATAAACTAAGAAAAGTCCTGGTTTCTGCATCATGGATTAGTCTTACTTAGCTTCATGAAACCACTGGGCTTTCAAGGTTTAATCTCACACTTGCTACAGTTTCTGTCTTTTGTTTTCAGCATGTAGGGGTTGATGACAGTCAAAAGAGTAATAAAACTAGAAAACACAAGTGACCCAAGAAATGGTGAACTCTCAAACACATTCCGACTGAGAAGCTGTTTAAAGGAATTTATTACTTTAGTAAAGCCTGGGCTTAAAATGAAAGATTATTTGTTGTCAGCCTGCTAGACAAACCAAAAGACTATAATTTAGAAATGGAAATACCAAAGATACCATGTTAATATGAACAGATTTTAGGATTAAACATGTACTTTTAATTGTCTGATAACTAAATATGATATTAAACAAGCCAATAGTTGTTATAGGGGACCAAAAGGAAAATTTTGCATAGGTG
The DNA here is from genome assembly GCF_000317375.1 of Microtus ochrogaster. Classification (NCBI taxonomy): domain Eukaryota; kingdom Metazoa; phylum Chordata; class Mammalia; order Rodentia; family Cricetidae; genus Microtus; species Microtus ochrogaster. The sequence continues at coordinate 26,206,490 of NC_022018.1, forward strand.
TAATTGTCCATTTAAGGTAGACTTATTGGGGTAGAAAGGACCACAAAATAGTGTAGACATCTATGAAATTCTCAAACAACGTATTCTTCAAAAATTAAAATTCTTTCTAAACAACAATAACATGGAAGCAACCTGTTACATGGTAGGAAATTTGATGATTTGCTTTTTACTGGGCATACATGGTGCTCCCCTGAACACTCAAGGTGAGAAATAGGAGATGGTAGAGGTAGACTGGGCATTGCTGTCATAGCAACAGCACTCTGAACAGGAAATACAGCTGTGAATCCATCGTCCTCCTGTACAGGGAACTATGTATCCTCTCCATCCTCAGGGAAACTGACGCATGAGAGTCTTAGTCTTGGATCTCTTCGTCATTTGTCAATCTACTTTGGAAATTATTTCAAATGTGCAGTTCTTAGAAAAGAGAATTCAACCAATCCATGAAAATAAATCAAAGCACCAAATCAAGAAGAAAAAACTCATTGTTAAGTATTGTGAAAATTCTTTAAAAATAAATTTCTTTTAAAAAAATGATGGATATGAAAAGATGGTCACATGTCTCATATTGATTGTCTAACCACATGCTAATAAAGTAGGATTATAAAACTAAAATTCCAAAACACTCACAGGCTTATGAAAGTCAAGTATGGTGAGTCCCATACATAATCTAACCTAGGTTACCAAAAAGTACTTTGTCAGCCGGGGCTACACAGTAGGACCTTTTGTAAAGAAAACGTAATAAGTAGTAAATAAATAAATACATGAGATTTATGAGTCAGACAGAGGGGCACATAAATGAAATCTCAGCTCTTGGAATGATGAATCAGGAAGATTACAAATTCATGGTCTGCCAAGGCCACAAAGCCAATTGCAGTACGAAAAATTTAAAAGTAAACAATAAAATAAAATTGAACTAGGTAATGTGTAATGAATGTTTGTGCTACTCTGCATAAGTTGTCTAATTGTTGAAACAAATCCATGATAATTACTATACTTTGTGCTCATTGTTGTATATGCCATACTTAAAATTGTTTGATGCTGAAGAGGCACTCAGTATCTGATAGATGGGTGAATAGATTAAGAGACAGTAATAGGAATCCTCCTTAAGACAATGCCTACTATAAATAGCCGTACAAATTCTAATTTTCTGTTTTAAATAATACAGTAAAGAGCACTATAATTGCTTAATCTTCATTGCTGATCGTTGATATTGAAGGTCTTTATTTTTTCTTACATTAAACCCTAGTGATTATCATTTTATCATGTCGTAATTGTTAAAATGGTCCATGATTCTGAGTAAGTTATTTATTTATTTATTTATTTTTCTTTTATGTCAAAATGAAGAAAGAAAGAAACTGGGCAAGGAGAGAGATATAATTTGTCATTCCATTCCATGTGACCTGAAAGGTTTATAGTGAAGAACTGTTAGATGCAATTTCAGTAAGCAAGGATTTGGTGGAGAGATTAGATCAGTTACAAATTGCTAAATCTGATGGCTTAGATAAAATTTTTACCAGAGGCTCAAAAAGAAGTAGAACATGTTTTGGGGAGAAGGAATTGCCTTCTGGAGAATGTACACAGTATACGTTTTTCAAAGAAAATTAAATGTGGAGAGATTGTGTAACTAGATTCTCCCAATTAAAAATTAATGGTTGGATTTTTATTTAAAATGGGCAAGTCATCTTTACATGTGGCATGGATAGGTACACAGACGGATAACCTTAAAGATCTTGCACTTTCTTCCTTGGTAATTACCTACAAACTATGCTAAATCCTAACATCCAGAAGATCTCACATATAAAAGAGCTAGTATTTGTTATTTGCAAGATAAAGTCTCATATATCGCAGGCTGTCTTCAAACTTGTTATGTAGATAAAGGCGATATTGAATTTCTAAGCCTCCTGCTTCCAGTCTCTGAGTGACAGGATTTCAGACAGTTAACACCACACCCAATCTTAGGCTGTGTTGGGCATGGAAACCAAAGCTACCCTCATGCTAGGCACATAATCTACCAAGGGGATTGGATATTTATTTGCTTTTTATTTTCTTCTTTATTTCTTCTGTATTTGACTTAGAAACAATATTTAAGATGATCTTTCACCTCACCCATTTTACCTAGTTGAGGATAAAAAAAATACATTTCTTGAAGTCGTTTGTAGACTTCTCACATCAACTACTTCTTTGGGCTTAGAACTTCTTATTTAAAATGGCAAATGGTTGTATTGTAAAAGACAACTTGTTGTAAAATTCTTAATGGTGTGTGTGTGTGTGTGTGTGTGTGTGTGTGTGTGCTGTGTAATATCTGTGTGCACATCTGTGTGCATATCTGTGCTATTGTGTTTATGTAGTTTGTGAATGAGTGTGTGTATACGTGTATGCGTGCAGGTATGTATGAGTGTGTGTGTGTGTGTGTGTGTGTGTGTGTGTGTGTCTTTGCAATGGACATGTCCCATCTGTGTGTATACTCTGTGAATACATGTGTATGTGTACAAGTATGTGTGTATGAGTGTGAACGTGTGTATAAAATGAAATAAATAAGGATATGGAAAGCAAATTGCTGTTCTTTCTAAAGAATAGTCTATGTAGTATATGCAGCCATTTGAACAACATTTGCACAGGCCTAGGGCACTCTGTAACTCAGGGAAGAAGCTCTGGATCCTGGGGGAAGACCAAATATGAGTCTGGTCTGATACGATATGAAGCACACAGGCACAGACATTTCACAACTTATAGTAGAAGCAGGGACCCCCCCAAAAAAAAATAAACCTAAAAATGACCCAAGCTGAAGAAAACATTGCAGAGCATTGCAACAGATATGAAAAGCTGTGATTAGGTCAGAGTTGATCACAATCAGACGACTAGGTAAAGGAAGTGTGGACCATCAGGGATGTGTTGAATTTTGGGTAATGGCTGTTGGTGAGATAGTTAGTTAGTAGTTGGCTCTTTCTAGAAGACTAGAGATACAGACTGTGGCTCTGAAAATCAGTCCATCAAAGGAAATTAACACCTCCCACCTTCTACAACTTCAGCCTTATTTAAATAAGCAATGGTAAATGTCTCCAATGAAAGAAAAGGACCAACTGAATTATAGAAAATAAAAAAATACAACAGAGAAACTCAACCCAATTGACAAGCTAGTCAAAATGTGTAAGTCGCAAGACAGAAAAAAAAAAAAACAATATAGAAACTCAAAACATGTCTTTTACTTAAATACCAGTACTGTAGAAGGCAAGCAATAAGAGTAACTTGAAAGAACCTCCAGACAAAGATTGCAAAGTCATAATTATAACTCTTTTACAGTGACTCACAGAAAACATGAATGGACTCAGAGAATAAAAACACTGAGAAGTGTGATGGGAGGCAATCAATTGAAGACACGATAACAGATCCCAATAAGGAAAAACTCAAAGACGGTTATACCAAGATTACTGGAGGCTGAGCCTTAATAAAAAAATACCAGTTGAAAACCTCCCCAGTAGACCAGAATATGTAGGATAACGACTTTCAAGTTTAGAGGATAACATTTTAAATAGAAGAAAATTTCAATAAAGGCCAGTGATTTAAAAAGTATATACATGAATAGAACATGGTAGAGTTTTAGGATACCATGAAAAGATGCTATCTTTGTATTATTGGCATAGAAAGAGGGTAATAAGTTCTAATTAACTTAGGTTTATGTCCTTGAGCCTATAGCTATGACCAAGATTTCTTCCATGCATGCTTCTTATTGTCTTGTCACAAAGTGACTCTTTTTAGTGGCACTAATCTACTCAGAGAGCATGTATTGTTTGGCCTTAACTGCAATTCATCCAGATGTTTTCTAATAAAAATGATTGCGTTTGAACCCTTTCTGCTCTGTATTTAGTATCAGTCCCTATGACAAGCCTAGCCAAAAATGCCCAACAGTAACTATGTCACAGCCTGAAAGTATCTGCCGACTTGCTCAATGCACCACCTTTAAAGACAGCCTCACACAAAGTCTGAGGACACTAACAAGGTGTGGACAAGATCTTTGCTAGAATGTCACGAATGGCTCTTTGTCCACTTCCTAAAATGTCTTTGTTCCTATCTGAAACCTTACAAACACAATTTTCACAGATGCTTAGTGGCTTTCTGAGCTTCTTTCACTATAACCTGTGACGATCTGTTTACAACAGTGTAGTTTTCCTCTAAATCTCTTCCAATGTTTCCTTACAAGTTGTGAAGACTCAACAACATGGCCAGGCTTGGTCCTACTCCTCTGTAAGAATTTTCTGTTAGTTCTCTTTTTCTTCTGTGACCAAACTTTGAAAGAAACAACTTAAGAAAAATGCATTCTGCTTGTGATTCCAGAAGTTGTTGTCCTTCATGGTGAGGAGGATATGGCTTAACAGCTCACCTCATGGAAACAGGAAGAGGGAGGAACAGTAACAGGAATGTGCCTCAGCATGAAATAGTTCCCAGAGATGTGTCTCCAGTGAACGCCTTCACCAAGCTGGGCCCAGCCTCCTAAATTTTCCCACAATCACCCAAAATAGCACGATTATCTGGGCACTGCACACTGAACACATGAACTTATGTGGACATTTCATATTGAACAATAGCAGAAGGTGAGTTGACACACTGACTTACATCACTCATTGCAAAATTAGTAGATAATTATAGTGATGAGACAGATAATGCTTTGTTTTGTTCCGGAAGATTTTTTTTTCAGTATTTTAAGTCCATTGTCAAAACTTACATTATAGAAAAGCACACAAATCTCAAGTGCAGATTGTGCATTTAGCATTTGCTTGAATCACATAATCCACATGTATTTTTTTTAACATGAAAAGAAATCTCTACTTGATCTAAGATACACTGCCATGCTTTTGTTTGGGTTTTCTTGCTGACTCATGTTGTCACCTCCTTCTGGAGACCATTTTCATTAACCGAGTCAAGGTAGAGAATGTGTGGAGTCATTTCCTTCCACACGTAAGGAAAGAAACCTCTAGGATAAGCACTCCAGATTCACAACATGTCCATTTTATAAAAGTGGCCGAACAGCTAAGAGATATCCTCAAATTTCTTTGAGGTCCAAGGCTATTGGGGCGTTTCTCCATTGCTTCCATTTCCAGCTTTGTTCAGAACCCAAAGCTTTTCCGCTTCTGCTAAGCTGGCCCTGTTGATTCCCATAATGGAAAGCTGAACCCATAGCTCAACTTGCTAAGGCAAAGCTGGGATGAGTAAACATTAATGAGACTGGGTGTGCCTCTAGTGATAGCAGCATTGATTAGAGCTGGGGAGGATAGAAAAGTCAGTTAAACAGAAGTCCACAGAAACCAAACCAAAGCCTTCAGCGCCATCACACAAATGAACTACGAGATCTTAGATCTTTCTGGTTTAGCCAGGAAGTCTCTTCTTTGCTTTCTTCTAGGGCAAGCATTGTCTTGTAACTAGGGTCAGATAATCCCATTGAGAGGCACGGGATGATAAATCAAATTTAAATAAGGGATGTCTGTGCATATCCAGGTGAGAGAATGACAGAATACCATTTCTCTAGTGTATTTCTGAAAAGATGGGCAGGAGCAAGCGAATCTCATTGGCTGCATCTGTGCGTCTAAATAACTGTTTATCCAGGTGTTTTGCAGGGTGGTTATTTCTCTCATGAAAATCCAAACTCGGCAGTATGGCACAGCTGTGCTCTGTGTATCTTCTCTAAAGTGAAACTAACTTAGAAAATCTTTACATGCTGCCGAAGCTACTGACCGCCCCCCCTCCTCCTATGCCACGAGCTTCCTGTAGACAGAGATGAGGCTGTGTTGAATTACTCTCAGTGGGGGTCACTTCAGCAGGTTGTTCTGAGCCAGTCTCGATGCCCTTTTCAATCTAGTTGCAAATAAGAAAAGTTGGACTTTTGCAAAATCAGCAGGAGAGAGTCCCACCTAAGGGTGAGGCAAATTGAAACGAAGATTGTGAAACAGATGCCTTGAGCATCAATCAGAAATGTTTTTAAAGAGAAAGAGAGCGAGGACGACTTCAGGCAGAAGGACGCTTTACATGTGTCAGTCTCCTTTGGCAAGACCTGTTCCGTGTTCTGAAAACCAGGTCATGAGAGTTGGCAGTGGTGTCTAACGTAGAGTGAGATTTAGGGTATATGGTGCACCCAGAAACTTTAAGGCTATTTATAGATGTAATAAGGACCAATAACTTGAGCTCACTTTTATAAATGATATTTCATCAGAAAGTTTGACTATCTGTCATAATCATAGTCTTTTTTTTTACTACATCCTGGTGAAGGCAGAGAAAGCCAAATAACAGTATGCCTGTTATCAAGAAAAATAATTCCATTCCAGAATAATTTAATAATCTATTCATGTTTGCACAGTGGATCAAAAGCCAACCTGACCCAACTTGTCAAGACATAGTCGGGACAAAGAACTCGGAAATCAGCCTATCTAGTCAGTAAAGTGCTTGTCACATAAGCATGAAGACCCAAGTTTGGTTCCCAACATTGCATCCAATTAAGTAAAAGTAAGCTTGGTGACTCAAATCTGAAACTCTAGTACTGGGTCCAAAGAGACAGAGGTGCCAGGGCCTTACAGAGCAGCTGGCCTTAAATCAGTGAGCTCAAGGTTCAGTGAAAGGCCCTGTTCGAGAAAGATATAAATAAAATAAGGTAGAGAAGTCATAAAGTGGGATATCAAATATTAATCTATGACTTACACACAAACACACACAAACACATGCATGCATGCACACATACAGCTTCAATAACATCAAAGTATATCCTCACAGGAAAACACTCTGTAGTAGAGAAAGGTGACTCTACCTTAGTAAGTCACTAAAGTAAACTCATCAGAGGGACAGCAGGCTTGCCTTGAGAGCCTATTAGTTACTGAACTATGAAGGACATTATATGGCATCTCTGGAGAATATAGTCACTCCCCTAAAATATATAACTCACATCTGATCACAAAAAGACATCGGGGGAACTCAAATAAGATGAAGTTTATAGAATAATGCATCTTCAGTCTTCATAAATGCCAGAATCAGGATGAGCCACAGAAAGGTTATGATAGACTGAGAGAGACGAGTTTCATGAGACTAAACACATTGTACGACCTACAAAAATATAGTCTAATATGAGGGCCAGATTGATGGCTCCACGCGTAAAGTCACTTCTCCCGAAGGCTCAGAAAGCATTAGCTTGATGTTCAGAATCTATGTAAAAGTGAAAGGAGAGACCTGACTCCACTGTATTGTCCCCTCCCCTCCACAAAAGTGCTGGGCCACACATGTGTATACAGTGGTGTCCAATCACCTTCACAAGAGTTCTGGGCCACACATATGTACACAGTTATGTTCCTTCACCTCCACAAGAGTGCTGGGCCATGCTTGCATAAACAACAATAATAAATCATTTGGAAATAAATATTACTCCTACTATGAAATTTAAATTCAGACTGAATAGTGCATTTAGTCCATATTAAATTGTCTGAGGTTATTAGTCAGTGCATGATCCTACTAGAGATTATTTCTTTAATAGTGCTGTGAATTATTTAGCAATGAAACTGATAATGACATGCTTACTGTTCTCTGAAATGCTTCATATAAAAAGATAGTGGATTCTAAGACAAACGGAGCAATACACAAATAAAAGACGAATAGATTTGACTGTTAGCTGCCTCAAGTCCAGGAAATCCTTTTAAGTCTGACATAGTCAACAAACCATTTCCTGAGATCAGACAAGATTGGGCGTATTCAAGGTGGTATGCTGTAGACAACAAACGATTTCTAACTCCGTTTTGTGTCCAAAGATGTTTTGTATGTTGGGGATAAACTATCCAAGTTGACAGATAAGTTACTCTTGGGAGAATTGAAGTGTTTGCCTGTGTTCCTAAAAAGATCTCAAGTGTTGTCTTCTTCATTTGAACTAAAGTATAATGTGGATCAGAAGCAAGAGCCCTTTTTTGAAGTCAATACCTTTGCTTATCAAATGTTGCAAGAAAGCTAAAAAATCTGAAGCAAGAGAATGCAAGATGCTGGGACGACTGTCCCTGTCCTACTCTGGGCTTTCTCTGTAATGTACCAGTGAGTGCCCCTTATTTTCTCCTGTCATTATGGATGTCTATAGTGCTAGAGCTCATAAAAGCTATTTGGCCAGGCTTGTTACCAAGTCTTCCAGCATGTAAAGATATAAGGAATTCTTTTCACAAACTTTTCTCTCCTTTTCAACTCCTTTTATAACCCCCTCTTTCAAATTATACTACCTCTTTTATAACTATTATTGCTTTACACACATAGATATATGTATCTATGTGTGTATGTATGTAAAACAAGTTGAGTTTATTTAGGGTTGCACATATGTGTGTGCCTTTAGGACTGACACTTGGAATTGGATAATTAGTGAGGTTTTTCCCCAAAGACTGAATCTCTCTCTCCCAACAGTCAATAGTTTCTTATAACTCACCATGTAGGAGCAGACTATATGAGAATCATTCAAAAACTAAAAAGAGATTTACCATTTGACCCAGCTCCACTACTCCTTCCTATATACTTAAAGGACTTTAATTTTTGATTAATTTTAAAAATGAGAAAAGTGGGCTAGCAACAACTCAGCAGTTAAGAACACTCACAGGTCTTCCAGGGGCCTGAGTTCAATTCACAGCACCCACAGGGAGGCTAACAACTGTTAGTAACTTTAGTTCCATGAGATTTGATATCCTCTTCTTACCAACTTGGGAGCTGGGCATACATGTGACACACAGACATACATACAGGCAAACCACCTATAATGTAAAATGAAAATAAATCTTAAAAACATTAAGTGAGAAAGTAAGATACTGCCATTTAAAGAAAACACAAGGTATTATTCTTTCTAAAGTTTCTACACTGGCCACAGTGGCCCTGATTAAAAGTTCCATTGCTGAAACTTTCATTAAATTAATGATTAACTCTTAATAATATGTTACAGTATATTATTCTATACTATAATTATTATAATATAATAATGCTATGCTGTATTCATGAGTTCTATCATGATTTTTCAGGTTTAAGATAAAATATTGAAGGAGTGTGAAATTAGATATTTTCATCTTAGAAATGATTAATGTGAGGGACAGAAGAGTCAAGTAACCTTCTCAAGGTCATAAGGCTAGTAGCAATATCAGAAGTTTAAGCAAGTCATTTATGTCTGAATTTTATTCTCCAATTCTTGAGCTATATTGTCTCTCACAACCATGGGGATCTCCATTATCCCCAGCAGCAGCAGCAGTCGCAAGAGCCTCCGTGTTCATTAATGGCTGTTTGCAAGCATGGTATTCAGCACTCCATGTACTTTATCTCATTATCAAAACTCAGAGAATATCATAATATTCTAATAAATGTATGAAGCAAATCTACAACTGTGAAAAGATCACAGAAAGTTGGCATAGTATATTCAGAAACATACAGTGTCGTAAATACTAGGGCTGAGACTGAATCCCCTGCTTAGTTTTTCCTAACCTCCTAAATCACCACAGATACTGGTGAGACAGAACAGGAGCAGGAATCAAGCATATAGCCACGACTTGCAAGTCAATGATGCTTGATATCCACTCTTAGCCAAAGAATGAGAGCGATCCCCAAAACTTGGTACATCGTCTTCAGTGTGCATGACGCACATATGAAGCTCCTCCTTATTTTGTTGGCCTCTGGATGTGTTTGTTCTGTCTCATAATCCTCTTTGATTGTTACTTCACAGGCTTTAATTGTCCATGTTAATATGTCCTGGAGAGTATTTTCTCAGATTGTTTACTGTCTCACAAATAAAGTTATCACACAAATGTAACATATAGAATTCAATCTATGTGAAACAAATACTTCTAACTGGTATTGTCCTAGATTATGGATCATAACAGATTTTTAACTCGTGGGTCCTTCCTCGAAAGTGTAAGCACATTCTCATCCCACTCACTCAAAGGAGTTAAGTCCCTTCTGGGAAGGAGCAGTAAGCTCCTTAAAGATTTTCTCATCCTGACTCATCATTGAGTTAGGTAAGCAATCTTAGGTGATGCCTGTTTCAGATTCTCAACACATAGTTTTTCTTCTCTCTCTCCCTCCCTTCCTCCCCACTCTCCTCTTCTATTTCCTCCTCTATTTTCCTCACTCTCTCCTTAATTTCTTTTTGCTTTCATTTCTACTTTTCTACTTCTGGTGGTAATAATCACAGATGAGTTCATTAAAGCCTCTACTTTTATCCCTGAGCTTAGGAAAGAATAGTGTTTTGGAGGAGATGACAGGAAAAAAAAATAACTGGAGCAGACATAAGAGACTTAACTATTTAGGCTTGTGGTATTATCTCCTAGTAGTGTAGAATCAGTATATCACATATAGTTACTTTGTCATGCAGGAAATATTATAATCTATCTGTGCAAGATGCTAGAGTTCTTGTTACTTGCCAATTCAAAGACCCAGTAAGATGTTATGGTGTTTTGGGCAAGGATATGGGCATCAGTTTAAGGGGAAAAAATGACAAAAATAAAATTACAATTTGGTTTCAACTAATGGTTAAAAGAGATATTATAGAATATCACAGAATTATAAATTAAAGCTGTTAATTTTTCCAATGGTGAGAATGGCAGAGAGACCTCAGGATTCTTTATAGATAGAGGGAAAATCTGGTGTAAAATTCAAAATATTCGTAAGGACCCACAAACCTAATGATGGTGTGAAGGCAGGGGATTGTTTTCAGTTGCAGTTCAGGTTAAATGAAAAATCAGTTTACATTGGATGTTTATTTTTCAAAAATATTTATCGAATGACATTTTATTCTTTAAATGTTGATGGACAAATCACTGTTTCTATAGGCCATTTTCCACCTTTCAGTAGACTCAACTTGTAAAGTGGATTTCTCAGAACATTCAAGATTGAGTATGCTCAAAATAAAGTATATTGTGAATATATACTGTTAATCACTGGAGTGCACATTCACTAAAAATCCTGACATAATAATAGCAGGTTACGCACCACAAGCATTATTGCTTAATGGTTGTATAATCAATCTTATCTATCAATCTACAAAAATAATGAAGGGTTTATCAAGTCAAATCTACCTAGCCTCTCCCCACTAATTATCTGTTTCTTACAAAGTGGATGAGAGGTAGATTCACCCAGGAGATCAACTACAACTGGGTGGCAAGTGTTTTAACTCTCAAGGGATACGTAATCCGAATGAAGTGGACATGACTTTCTCTCTCTCTCTCTCTCTCTCTCTCTCTCTCTCTCTCTCTCTCTCTCTCTCAATTTGACATAACTCACAGATGCCATTTGCAAGTTTATGTTAATGAATTTACTTATTCAATTCCTATCTTGCGTCTCACAATTCTACAAAGGATCCTGAAATGGCAATAAACCAACTAACTAAACAGTGGAATTCTATAGTGTTTTAGAAAAGGATTGAGTTCCAGGAAAGAACATATAGAAGAGTTATAGTAACTTGGAGTAGCATACAGAGAATACATGCTTTAATGACAGGGATATATCTGATTGAGACATGAGGGGGCTCAGTACTTTTGTCCCTGGAGGGTATGTCTATGATAAACATTTTCTGAACAGAGGAAAGAACCAGAGTAAAGATAAAGACACTGAGATTGATGGGTATGCATGTCCTACAAGGAAGTGGCAAGAATGCCCTTGTAACTGGAGTAGAAAAGAATAGGAATATAACTTAGTAGATGATGTCAATGAACAAAATGTCAGAAAGGCTTAACATACAGGTCTTGTGGACAATAAATAGCCTTCCAGTTTCATTCTGATTCATATGGGGTTCCTGTATAGGACTTGTACTCAATGACTCCATTTGTCTGACTGATATTTCGAAATGAGAGTAGAAAGTAGGACAATGAAGAAGCTGGTCAACCAATTAACAGAGAGTTGTAGTTTATAACCCAAACATGGCATGTACTATAACATGAATGTCAACAGTGGACATAGCAAGAAATATTTAGATTCTAGATTCAGTGTGAAGGTAAAGCCACCAATTTTGTAAAAGTGCAAGTACTTCCAGCACTCTGTGATGCCAGAAAGGCCCCAGAAGCTCAAGGGCAGTTCTCTTCGGAAAGCCCCAGACACAAGAGAACCATCAGAAGCAAAGCAAACATCCATAGTGAGATATGATCTGATGGAGAATGGTGGAGTATTGATAGCATCTACAGCAAACATAATGCCAGTTTGCTACTTCTCCTGAAGAGCGAAGGAAACAGTGCTTACTATAGAACATTCAAACTTTTGAATGCATTTTAAAAAACTTGAGAATGAATGAACTCATGAAGGAGTGAGAAAATATGGAACGTAGCTCAAGCAAAGAGACCTCAAAACTCACCTCCAAAGTAATACACTTCCTCTAACAAGGCTACACCTACTCCAATAAAGCCACATTCATAATAGTGCCACTCCCTACGAGTTTATGGGGAAATTGCATTCAAACTTACAGGCCTATAACTAGACAGGTGGTTCTCTCCAATGATCAAACTAGTGGTGGATATCCTATAACTAACTGCAAGGTAAGTTTCTCTGTTCTGAATAGCTGTCTTAATATCATTAACTCTCTCCCTATATCTCTCCCCCTCCTACCCCTATCCTCTGCTTCTTCCCCCTCCATGTTATTTTCCCTCCCTTTTCCGCATGTCCTCAGGTGATCTGTAGCTTGGCACGAAGTAGAAGAACCTCCTAACAATACTTGCAGTGTTATCAATTAACTATGCCCTAGGGAGTATGACTCAGAGGTATTATCTATACAAAGAAGAGGAAAGTGACAGATTGAGACATTATCTGATTCAAAGCATCCAGGACCATAAGTGATGTAGTCCAAATGAACCTGTAAATCAGCTTGACAGATCTTGTTGAGGTCTTTTAAACTAGACATGCCTTTGACATATTTATTTTCTAGATTAATCCTATACTTCCTCTGTTCCTCCCAAGTTTATCTTTCCTTCTGCAAGACATGGATGCTTTCACTTTAGTGTAGATAGGGAAACAGCACAGTTTTCTGACATTACTGTGTCTGGATAATTCTGGGGAGAAAACATAGATAATAGTTAATATGGGCCTTTAGTTTACATTGTCCTGGATAGTTGAGGTCATTCAAGATTATACTGGAGAGTGAACTGATGGACCTAGTGACACGTTACTGTCAAAAACCTGATAGGAATGATGGTACTATTAACAACGTTTGAAATAATCTTTTAGATTGGTTGAGCAAAATATCAAATGAGACCAAAGGCTTAGAAAAGTCCCTTAGGCCACCCAAGAAAATGTCCCATCTGCTTACTGATGCCTGAAATTGCACAGGAAAAAGAAAATCATTTCTTAGCCCAAAGCATTTGATTCCTGTTAACATGCAAATCTCTTGAGTGTGACAAGGCTCTTAAGTGGCTGTAACTTATGAAAAAAAGTTCCCCAAACTTTATTTAAGATATATATGTATATCTTAAATAAATATATACACATATACATTGTGAACTACTTCTTTCTTTAATATAATTTTTAATACAACCCAATCACAATTTCCCCTCCCTCCATTCCTTCAAGCCCCCACACAACTTCTCCCCGTTGACACCCACCTTCTGTCTCCCCCAGATCCAATCCTCCTCGTTTTCCCTCAGGGGATCCCGGTGAAAGTCTAACACTGTTACAGAATGGGTGGCGATCTGGGGGATAAGAACGGGGAATGCAGAGAATGAGGAGGGCACGACATGTCACAGACCGAGAGCACAAAGGGTTTTATGGGTCCGAGAGCTGACATCACACAGAATGTGCCCATCTTACAATTTATGCCCTGCACCAGGTGCTCTAGAACTTCTTTGTAAGGACCTCTCTACAAATATACCCCTGTGGGGATACAGAGCACTCTTTTAATCCCTTAAACAAGTTGTGCTATATTTTCATAAAGTGTAGAATATGATGCATAAAAATTACCCAAGACCATCATATGTATTTATTTCATGGTTTACAACATAGCTGTAGAAACTTAATAGTTTTCATTGAAAATAACAAATATTTTGATAATGTACATTTTAAATAATATTATCTTGTATTCTCCAGGTTTAGTTTTACTTAAATGTAGTCATACTGATATACTGTATGCTTCCCTGTCCTTCTAGGTAAACTTCAGAAAAATCAAGAGAATTAATTAAGGAAGCAGCAGCAACAAAAATACTTGCCAATCCTTGTTATCATGTAATTTTCTCAAAACAAAAGAAATGCTCGAGCTAAAGGTAGTGGTTCATACTTATACTTCCAGAACTTTGGCATCTGAAGCCAAGAGTTTCAAGCCAGTCTAGTTCCATAGCAAAGCCCTGACTGCTCTCCTCCAAACACAAAAGTAGCTGTGCCATTTTTAGCTAAGTTATGCTCATAGCAGCGTTATTTGTAATAGCCACTTCCTGCAAAACAACCTAGATGACCCTCAGCTGAAAAATGGATAATGAAAATATGGTGCATTTACACAATGGAGTACTACTCAGTGGGAAAAATTAATGACATATTGACATTTGCAGGCAAAAGGATGGATCTAGAAAAAAACATATTGAGTAAGGCAATCCAGACCCAGAAAGACAAATATAATATGTACTCACTCATAAGTGACTTTTGGACATAAAACAAAGAAAAACCAGCCTACAATCCACAACCCTAAAGAACCTAGACAACAAAGAAGACCTAACAGAAAAATACATGGATCGAAATAGGAAGGAAAACAGACAAGATCTCCCAAGTAAACTGGAAGTATGGGGATCACTAGAGAGGGTAGAAGGGGAGGGGAGGAAGAGAGGGGAGCATAGAATTATGTATATGTATAGCACAATGAAAACAATACAAAGGAAAAAATAACATAACTAAACTGGTACACTGTCAAGTACTTTTAATGACTTAAGTTGGTAACAAAGTTCAGCACATCTGAGTTCTAAGATATGGGATATTTTCAGTTTATTGGTTTTATTTAAAAAGAAGAAACTGAGCCAAAGTTATTGAAAAATTCATAGATCATAATATGATGCAAAAATAGGATTGTTTCCTAATTCCATGCATAGTACACACTTTACAATAGTAATCTACCCAACTAAACATGTTAAAGATATGTAGTGTTTTCAAATTGCAGGCTATGTATTTAACACTTGCGAAACTCAGGAAAGAGCTAGTAAAAACTCCTAGCTGAGATAAAGCAGAATCATGATTGAATGCTCCAATTTGCATTGATTACTCAGGAAATTGGGGTCCAAAGAGGTCAAGTAGTCAAGTGTTATACAACTAATCAATAGGGAAGTTGAAATTAGCACAATAAAATGCTGTTTGATCGGGCCAACAGACTGAATTCTTCAGAGGCAAACTGTGCACAGTGCAATAGACCGGCCTACATGCGGAGAATCTAGGAAGAGAAAGTTCCTCCAATGGCAGGAAGCCTTAGAGGTAGTTGATATAGAAATATGACTCATGAAGTCCTGGGTAGTTATAATAAGAAATATCCTCTGATATTATGAAATTTCATTGTTTCCATTTCAAATACAGTGGTTAAATGTGACCAATTAGTAAAATGAAAAATAAGAGTAAGGAAAAACACTGAATTGCCAATTTTTTATGTTAATAAAACTTGGCAACTTGTTCTCTCACGGTAAACAGAAACTCCAAATCATTTCTACTGTGACTACTGCCTCTTTTTTGGTATTTGAGCAGATTTCCTTCTCCTTAATAAAATGGCAGCAAAAAGAAAACCAGCTAATAATACACTCCTTGATTAATATCAGATTACAGTCACAATATCCTTTGCCTGGTTGCTAGTGTTGAGCAGAATGCATACATTTCTATGTGTAGATTTATATACATGCATTCAGTGAAGAGATGACGAAAGTGACCATATGGGCAAGAGAGATTCAGCCCTGACCTTATTGGAGGGAAAAATGTGTATAGTTGAGAATAAACAAAGAATAAGACAGGAAGAGGGTAAACAAAGAGAAGATATTGACATAGACAACAACTGTGAACATGACTGGCAAATAGTCTACAAATTTCACCAGGAAGAGTCTGCTCTGAAAGAAGTTGCCCACGTATGTATTTTACCATGAATGGATCAGGTGTTTTCTGGTGACTGACAGATGGGAAGGGTGTCATTCACGGGATGTCAGAAGAATGATGTTTCATAAGAGAAGCAACTGTCAATTTAGAAACTGAAAAAAAATCTGGATTAAAAAATTCACCTATTCTGCTTACTAACTGCAAAACCTTAAGATTTTTCAAATTTGAAGCTCCCAACAAGTTGTGGTGTCTTAAATTTAAGTGCAGTCTTTTGGTCTAAGATTATTGCGGGGATTGAAAGAAATGACATACACAGGGCACACAGAGAATACTTACATATGGTGAAAACTGAAACACTTCCCTCCTATTTTCATTTTGCTCACAAGGAGTAGCACACACAATTATTTGTTAGTGTAAGGCAACATGACTAACATGGACCCAAATAAGATGTTGATCAGAAATGGAAATAAAAATCAGCTGAGCTTATATTCACTGTGCTTCCTCTCAATTCTTTCCAGCCCATTGAAGAATGTTGAGCCACTGCGTGAATGTATTTCTGGGAAGGTAAACGCTTTGGGAGTATAACTTTATCACTCCTAAGGGGATGACACAAAGACTAGCCAGAAATGCTAGGATTAAAATGAGGAATATGAGACTCTCTCCTAGTTGTCTTAATGTTGATATACTACAACAGGAAAAAAAATCAGTGCTTATTCACTAATGAATACAGTACTATAAACACATTCTAGGAACAAAATTAAGGACCGAGTAACTAAGACTGCAGTTTGAACAGGTGGGGCAGGACTCTGTGCATGTCTCCCCAGAGTCTTCCTGTCTGCCTTGGTTAGGCTTTATTGCAATGATGGCATGCCATGACCTAAGTAACTTAGGAAGGAAACAGTTTATTTGCTTTATGTTTCCACATCACATTCCTGAACCAATGGAGGTCAAAACAGAACTCAAGGCAGGAACCCAGAGACATGAACTGAAGCAGAATCCATGGAGGAATGCTGCTTACTGGCTTGCTCGTCCATGGCTTCTTCCGACTGCTTTCTTCTATAAATCAGGACCACCTGTCCATGGGTGGCACTACCCACAGTGTTCTGAACCCTCCCATGTCAATCATTAATCAAGAAAATGTTCAACTGACTGGCCCACAGGCCAGTCTGGTCAGGTTACCTCCTCTCAAATGACTCTAGAACAATCATGTTGAGTTGAAAAACTCTCTATTATGGATACAATTGGTAGAGCATCGGTCAATGAGGAAAAAGATAGATCTTAGAAAGAAAGAAAGAAAGACACTCCTTTAGAGAGAGCCGTGAGTGGAAATGTGATCCCTTTTTCAAAATTTAGTATCTGAATTGTTCTATGTGTGGTGTTGAAAGTGATGAACAAGCTCAAATAAAATCAATCTCTTAATCATGATAGGACAACATTGGAGTTAGACACATATGTTTTTCATCAATGTTATTTCTTATTGATATGGAAAATAAAACAATTAATTCTGTAGAGATTTCTTTAGAAAAGCATATTAGATAAAATGCTTTAATCTTACATTCTCAACCCAGGAATGAATTGCAATATGGTTACTTCTCCATTCTATAGCATAGCAATTAAAATAACTCACTAACTATAATTTGAAGTTTATGAACTTATAAATGCCATATATATCAGTTCATGTGGGGCAAAGGCATGGCTAAAGAAACCCAATGTTACACTAAGTAAATGATGAATGGTTTACTTACAGATTCTTTTAACACACATAGGAAGCAGCCAGGATTTATTTTCTGTATCATTTAGAGTTAGAGAAAGTTACCAGGACATGAAATGTGATCAGCCATTCTTTAGACCTGACTCATTTTTGCTTTAGCAACAAGTCTCTGAACTATGAAAATTCTATAAGGCAGTCAGTTTTTTTTTTCTCTCTCTCAAAACCAATTCAAAAATGAATCGGTTGGAAACACAGATGTAAAAGATTCAGACTCCAAAGTGAATCCAAATAATATTACAGTAATCACTTACATTATGCTCAACCTGGCTGACCGTTTTTGATGACTTCATGCTCCTCCCTTAAATATGCGATCCATGGCGGCACTAATGCACTAATGATGAGAGCCGAGAGTTGGTTCCTCGATACCAAATTACACCAGTGCCTATAATTCTTACTTCTGTGTACGCTGGTGAAGACTGGTAACAGAGTCCGGCTGGACTCTGTCTCTAACTCCAGATGCATCTTCATCCTTTCCTTTCCAACCCTCTTGGCTTCTGTCATTGTCCACAAACTTGGGAGTTTCCAAACACGCTGTCTTCTCTCGGCTCCCCGTCATGCACATCTGCCACTGCTGGGATTTCTTCTCACATATAATAGCTGCTTTCCCCTCTGTGATCAATCCCTACTAGTCTTTCAGAGTTTCCTCCCAAAATCCTTTTCCAGGGAGATCTTTGACAAAATAAAAGTTTGTTTCTTGTCATAATTTTCTCATAAATCATAATACTCACTAGTTACTTACTGTTTTTTTCTGCCCTTGACTATAAATCATTGTATCAATGTAACTCTGTTGACTATTTTGAGTATTAATGAAGGGCAGGAGACATTCAATCTGATGATAAGCTCAGGTATATTTTTTAAAAAGCTCCATAATAAATCAAAATATAATAGGCTCTAAGCCCTTGAAGACACCCATCAATTCTAGTAGTCAGTTTATAAAGTACATAAATATTGGATAAGTTAAAGAATCACTTATTTTAGATATTGTATCATTGCTAACAATTGTAGTACAAAAAAATAGGTCATTTTCCAGACTCTTTGCCTAGTTCTCAATATTACATTTGACTCTTCCTTTTGGTAAAATACTTCTGCAAATCTTTATAAAAAGACATGGTTATGGTTTTTGACATTGTATCAACTTCATGAAAATTTTCTTGAACCAAAATATGGAAGAGATCTTCATAAACAGAATAAAAAAAACTTGTATCATACTATTATGTAATTATTATTATTCATGCATCATCAGTCCACTTTTTAACACACTTTAAATGTACTGCATAAGGCTATAGAAATGAACATGAGAGTAAGAAATCAGTCTTTTCTTCGTGGAGTTTGTGCATTAAAGTGTATATAGAATACTGTGCAGAATATAATGAAAAGGTATTAAACTCAGCCAAGAAATCCTCTGTTTGCCAGGCAAGTCTATTAATGAGTAGAAACTAGAAGGAACCAAGGCAGGGGAACTACCCACAGAGATAGTCTGGTAATTTCACGGGGGCAAGAACTATCATATTCATTGATCAAAAAGGCCCCAAATGTGACTGGTAAGTTTCTGGGCAATAACCAGTATTAGGATTCACTGAGGTGAAAAGAGCAGTAGCCTGGGAAGATGGTTCAGTGCTTATGTGCACTTCCTACTCAGTACACCTGCTTGGTTCCCAGCTCCCAAACCAGGAAGCTCACAACCACCCGTACCCCTTCAGATCAAAGGATCCAAAACCTACTTCTGGTTTCCAAGCACACGTGGCATACAATCACAAGACACAAACAGGCATCCACACAAATAAAAGAAATAAATGAATTAGCAAAAAGCATACTTTGTGGTGTATGTAAGAAGTGTTAATAAGTTTAATCTCTTTGTGTCGACTAATTTACGTTTAGAAGATATTCAAACGTAGATATATATTATAAAGTGATATGCAATTCTTGAGATTGATAGTTGGAAACCAGCAATTTATTAACCATTCATGTTAATAAAGCTCTAGGAATCTGTAGTGGAATCTTTTGATGTCCTAAATGTTGTTTATAATTGGTTCATATTAATATTCACTCATTTTTGTCTGATAAATGCATCATATGGCAGCTGCTGTTACAGTATCACACAAAACAATCTCTCCACTCGAAAATATGCCCATGCATCGATTATTCAATCCAAATGACCCACAGCGTGGCAATGGTGGGTAGGTTTGCCTTCAGTATAGTCTTGTATTTTTCTGAATTTTATACAAGTAGAATTATGTAAGCATTTTTTACAGACTGGCTTTTCTTACTTAACAATAAACCTTTAGAATCCATGCATGACTTTGCATGTTTTCATAGGTCATTTGTTTTCATTCAACTAAAATGTCATTATTCGCATGTACTTCAGCCGGCTTACCCGTTCATATATCAAAGTACTTCCTTGTTGCTTTCAGTTTGAGCTAATTATTAATGAAGCTGCTACAAATACCTGCATTTAAATCAGCACAGTAAACACATCGGCCCAGATTGCTGAATTTTATGTTAATACTGGCTAGCCTCATTTGAAATTGCCATAATCTCTTCCAACATAGTTATGTCCTTTCATGGTGCCACAAGCAATGAACACAGGCTCCGTTGTTCTAACCAGAAACGGACACCATCTTTTAGAGAGGAAAAGGGAGCTAAAAGAAGAGTCTCACGGGATCTGCTTGCTGTGATGTTATGCCCTGTCTCTTGTTAATGCTACTACCCATCGCTCCATGTGCTTCTTTGACATCTGTATACTTTCTCTGATGAGGTGCCTCAGATCTCTTGTCCATCTCTTACAATAGGTTAGTCGTTGTCTTAAAGCATTTCAAAAGTACTTTAGATACCAAAGTGTCTGGTGTGGTTTTAATAAATATTTAAGTCACAGGATTTCTTTGGAAAAATCTGTGGCTCATTTTGGTTTGAATTTCAGAACTATAAGATTCCTATCTAGGTTCTTCTACTTATATGTAAATATCTAATTCTTCCAGAAGTATATATCTAATATATTCTTTCTCTAATGAGTTCTGTTTACTTCTTAATCAAACATGATGTGGCTAAAGTTTTGGAGACTATGGGTATTCTGCTCTATTGATTCAAGTGTGTTCTTCCACTAGTATGTCATTGTATTGGTTAATAACTTTATAATAAATCTTTAAAACAAGGTAGATTTGCCTACTTAACTCTTGAAATTATATTAACTATGCTTAGTGCTTTGACTTTTGCCATTAAGTTAAAGCCAGTTAATATGTATCAAAACTACCTTGTTAGTTTACTAAATATAAAGTTCAACATATACATATACAGATATAGTATGTATATACATACATAAATATATAGTGTATATATATGTGTATATATATTATATTCTTAAATTTAAACTACTAATTGGATAAATGTTTCCAGGAATGACCATTTGGTATTGGTTAACTATTTTGTGTGCTCTTTCTTGGGGAAGACTGTTTCTCCTGTTCCCAGCATTCCTTAGTCACCTGTAATGCTTAGTGTAGGGCTGAGGACTTAGGGCTTTTCTAAGTCCACTTTGGAGTATTTGTTATGTAAACCACTCATACTTATGCACTCTTGCTGCTGAGACTTTATGGGGTAGCTCCTGACATTACTAGGTGTTGAATTAGGAGTGGCTGGGCTGCATCCCCAGCACCCGGCCGCCCGCATGGCTAGCTTTATACCCGAAATAATTACACGGAAACTGTATTCTTTTAAACACTGCCTGGCCCCAATAGTTCCAGCCTCTTATTGGCTAGCTCTTACATATTAATATAACCCATTTCTATTAATCTGTATAGCCCACAAGCTGGCTTACCAGGAATGATCTTAACCTGCATCTGCCTGGAGTAAGAGAATCATGGCGACTCACTGATTCAGCTTCTTTCTCCCCGCCTTCTGTTCTGTTTACTCCACCCACCTAAGGGTTGGCCTATCAAGGGGCCTAGGCAGTTTCTTTATTCCTTAACCAATGAAATCAACAGATTGATATATGACACTCCCACATCAACTAGGAGATACAAGTTCGTAGCAAATTCCCCGACCCTCTGGCACTTATAGCACCTCTTCTGCAATTTTCCCTGAACTATAGGTACGGGAGTGTACATTTCAAAAAGTTTTACTTGTGCTATTGCACTACTACGTACTTCTGTTGTAAAATTGTTTAGGAGTGGTGACAGTACTTTTTTGCCAATTTATGGAAGAAGTTTTCTCACTATGAAGTTATCCATAAAGTTATTATAAACTTCTTATTTAAGCAGAGAAAATTCTACTCTATTCATGTTTACTTAATTTTATCATAAACTACTATATTCTGGATATTAAGTAGCTTTTGAGCTGCAATTGACATAGTTTTTTCTTCTTTAACCTCTTCATATAGTGTAGATGCCATAGGTGCTTGGAATATTTATGCTACTTGCTGTAATCTGAAATTTCAGGATCCATGGTTTATTGTTTATCGATAATTTTGAAACACTCTTGGCTATTAATATTTAAAATATGTTGATGCATTTTTTCTGTACCACCACCTAGCTCCCAAATAACCACACAAAGACTTATTAATTATAAATTCTTGACCAATAGCTTAGGCTTTTTACTAACTCCTACAATTTAAATTAACCTATATTTCTTATCTATGCTCTACCATGTGTCTCAGTACCTTTTCTCAACATGATATGTTCATTTTGCTTCTCCCCATGTCTCCTGGCTATTCTGCCCTTCTTCATTCCAGGACTTTCTCCCTGTATGCAATTTCCACGTAAATTCTTCCTGCCTAGCTCTTGTATTAAACCAGTGAGAGCAACACATCCTATCAGTGTA
The DNA here is from genome assembly GCF_000317375.1 of Microtus ochrogaster. Classification (NCBI taxonomy): domain Eukaryota; kingdom Metazoa; phylum Chordata; class Mammalia; order Rodentia; family Cricetidae; genus Microtus; species Microtus ochrogaster. Next base: position 26,229,078 of record NC_022018.1, read on the forward strand.
CAAAAGATTATTGAACAGCAAAAATATTTCTTAATTTCTATTCCCTCTTATTTTCCTGCCTGTTATTCTACTTATATCCATAACAAACATTTTGAAATTTTTTTCTCTTTTTGTTCATTTTATCTTTCTTCTTCTATTCTTTTTCCTTTCTATTTCAGTATGGAAATTGTCAATTAAGATATCTTCCAGTTCATTGACTGTTCAGTCTATCAGTGATCAGTGAAGGTGGAAATTCATTATTTCTGCTATCTTACTATTTTTAAATTATCATTCTCTCTCATTTTTTACCTGGAGTTTCTGTTTGTAGAACATGTGTTAGTTACTCCTTTTGTTGCTGTAAATAAATACCTAGTAAGAAGAAGCATAAAGAAGGAAGGATTCATTTGTTGCTCCCCATTTTATAATGGGAAAAAAGCAATAACCATTCCTTGTGGGGTGTCGGGAGCTTACAGTACAGGTTGACCAAACATTTGCAACAGACCAAGAAACACAGAGATCAAACAAATACCAGATTGGGCCTCCAACCATCTATACCTGTCCCTGTGACCCAATATCTTCTAGCATGACATCTAAAAGTTCTCCTCATCCCTCACAGCAATGATATATGCTAAGACCAATTTTCTAAAGCAGAAGCTTGTGGGAGACATTTCATATGAGAAGCATAACAATATCCTTTAACCTTATAGTGTCTGCTTATAGTGGGAGTGACACACACCTTTATTTTTTTTTTGTCCTTTGAATTTATTTATTTATTTTAATTATTAAAGATTTGTGCCTCCTCCCCGCCACCGCCTCCCATTTCCCTCCCCCTCCCCAGATTAAGTCCCCCTCCCTAGTCAGCCCAAAGAGCACTCCAAGGACCACCCACCTCCTTCCATGTCTAGTAAGGTGAGCATCCACACTGCCTAGGCTCCCACAAAGCCAGTACATGCAGTAGGATCAAAAACCCATTGCCATTGTTCTTGAGTTCTCAGTAGTCCTCATTGTCCACTATGTTCTGCGAGTCCGGTTTTATCCCATGA
>NC_022018.1:26230510-26232414 GCF_000317375.1 Microtus ochrogaster
TAAATAAATAAATAAATAAAATAAAAATAAAAATAACCTTGTAGTGTTCATCATACTCCAGTAGACTCATTTTAAGTATTTTAATTGTAAATACCTGTACTATCTGCTTTTAAATAAGGCTATTCCTGCTTCTTATTTCTCTGTTTGAATTGTTTAAGTTCTCACTCTCAGGGATACTGTGTACTGCATCTTTCTCAGCTTCAAGCCATTACTATTATATTGGAGGCCTGTAGAAACAGGTGGCTGATTCTAGGGTTTCCATTAACATGACTTAGATCTGAACCCTCCCATGAGCTCCATCAGGGGTATAGTTGCTATGGTTTCCTCTACTATTTACCCATCTAAGCTATTTCCTTGAAACTTAATTCTTGTTGGCCACCTAAACTTTAGCTCTTCTTATACAAAAATAGACGGTTGGAAGCAACTACTCTGGGTGATAATACTTGCTCACTGCTTTGATAAGGCTCATTTTTCAGAAGAAGTCTTTTGTTATTGGGGAAACTCTAGAAATATTTAATGATGATTACTTCACCCTTTTGCCTAATCGCCTTGTTGGGTATTTCTTAGCTGATCACTATAATATACTAAAATTTGATTACCACAAAGATTTTGGGATTCTCCTAAGTTTGTGGTGTTCCACTTTCATATTAATCTGGACCCAGCTTCTGACAACTGATCAAAATAACTGTCTCCTTTCCAATGGAAGATCCAGTACGAAGATCATAAGTGTTTCTCTTTGTGTCAGCTTGTGCTAGGTTAGAGAGTAACTATCACACTTTGACACTTTGATTTTTTCAATGGGTCCAAAAAAATCCAATGCATTTGTATATGTAATATATTTTTAATTTTTTAATAATTTAGTGCATGCATACAATGTATTTCAGTTATATTCACCCCAGCTCTTCTTTTTTAATTCCTCTCAGATCAACTCCCACTGATGATCTCAACTCACAACTGACCCTTCCCCACCTTTATTAACCACTGATCCTAGTTTCTGCTGCCCTTAAATGCAAGGCCACAGAGCTATCCACTGGAGTATGATCAAGCTGCGAGTCAATATTGTTTTGAATGCTGTCCTCCCCTTTTTTATTTAAGAATTACAATGATTATTTCCAACATCTTTGCATTTCAGAACTGCAACTGATGTCTCTTCCCATATTGTTATTTGCTATCTCACTTTAGGAAGTTTAGAATTTACAATCTTAGCTCCTAATCTTTGCAACTATTATCTTTCTCTTGTATTCAGAGTTTCTAAGAGCTTCATCACATCTTGTCTTAACTTCACCTTCTATTCCCTCTGCAATAGTCCTATTTCCCACAGCATTACTGCAACTATTTCCAATTAAGTCATCAGTAACCAGTTTTGTCACAAATATTCACACTTTGAATAGTTATCTGCATGGTTATCTCTCTGAGCAGCCATGTGTGGTCACTGATACTTTGATAGTTCCCTCCTTTATCTTCCACAGTATTTCATTCTGCTCTTCTGCTCCTATGTTTTGTAATTATTCATGAATCATTTATCCAAAGGTCCTGCTTTATTTTTGCTTTAAATTGGGAAGATTCAGTAGTCAGTATCATTTCTGCCATGTTCTCTTATTCTGGATGAACTAAGGAAATCCTATCTACGGCACAATGTCATTAGCATAGCTCTCTTCTTTCTAAAACTCTATCAAATTTCTTGTTGAATATGTCATTGGTCTTTCTTATGGACTTGGCAAAATGTTCATTTCCAAGACTGAAATGATAGTGCAGCCAATAAAATGTTTGGCTGGCAAGGATGAGATCCTCAATTCAGTCCTCAATTCAGATAGGAAGGAAGGAAGGAAGGAAGGAAGGAAGGAAGGAAGGAAGGAAGGAAGGAAGGAAGGAGGGAGGGAACCTGAGGACATTCTCTCTCGACC